>NC_136972.1:9380183-9540183 GCF_032717465.1 Coenobita brevimanus | reverse complement strand
AAGACACAGATAAGCAAGGAGCGTGAAGCTAGACAAAAAGACCAGCTGCAGCACATAATCGAACATGTAACACCAGACCAGTGCAGAAGAGTTGAAATTGCACAGGAGGTTGGGGCATCGAACTGGCTCACAACCCTGCCTCTCAAGGCAAAGGGCTTCCACTTCAACAAACAAGAATTTATTGATGCCATAGCCTTGAGATATGGGTGGCCAATAGAGAACCTACCTCAACACTGTGTTTGTGGCACTGTCTTTGATGCAAACCATGCAATGGTATGCAAGAAGGGAGGCTTTGTTTGCATCCGACACGATGAAGTACGCGACCTCACTGCCAAAATGCTGCAGGAAATATGCCATGATGTCACGATTGAGCCAGCTCTGTTACCCCTGGACGGCGAGCACTTCACCCACAGAACAGCAAACACATCAAATGATGCAAGAGTGGATGCCAGTGCTCGAGGTTTCTGGACACGTGGGCAGAGGGCGTTCTTCGACATCAGGATATTCGATCCCATGGCAGCATGTCATCGTGAACTGTCTCTCGAAGCTGCACACAAGAGGAATGAGCAAGAAAAAAATAGAAATTATCAAGAAAGGATCCAACATGTGGACCACGGTCGATTCACTCCCCTTGTGTTCACGACATCAGGTGGGATGGGTCCAGAGGCAGTGAGATTCTATTCGAGACTGGCAGAGTTTCTTTCTGAGAAGAAACGTCAACTGCAGAGTTCTGTTATGGCCTGGATGAGATGTCGACTCTCATTCTCCCTCGTGAGGTCTGCTCTGCTATGTCTCAGGGGCACAAGATCATCAGCCCTCAGGCCTGTCTCTCTGGCGGGTATGGATTACGAAGCTACAGTGGTCGAGAGTCGCATAGACCAGCGACTCCAATAGTTTAATGTCTTTATTTACACTGTAATATCAATATAAAATAAAATAATAATAGTAATAGTAGATGGTTGGTAACCACAGCCGTTGGCGTGCTTGGGGCCAACGGATTGTAATATGAGGGTTAGTGTTAACCCTCACATTACAACTCCAAATGGTGACCTGTATTAGCAAGGTTGGTTTTGATCTGCACAATATAATTCACCAATGGATGGAGGTGATTTATTAAAAAAAAAGTAGTAGGAGTAGTAGTAGTAGTAGTAGTGGTATTATTATTATTATTATTATTATTATTAGTAGTAGTAGTAGTAGTAGTAGTAGTAGTAGCAGCAGCAGCAGCAGCAGTAGCAGCAGCAGCAGCAGCAGTAGTAGTAGTAGTGGTAGTAGTAGTAGTAGTAGTAGTAGCAGTAGTAGTAGTAGTGGTAGTAGTAGTAGTAGTAGTAGTAGCAGTAGTAGTAGTAGTAGTAGTAGTTGTAGTGTTCTGGGTGGTGGAGTGAGAGGACGTGTGCCAGGCGCTCCCGTGTTATCGTCTCGAAATCATAGTAAAAATGATTGTGGGCTCTTAGAAATTTATACCCACTCCAGCATAAAGTGGACACTGATGCATATGTGAAAGAAAATCTTAAATATCAGCTATATATAGCTTGGAGAATGTGAAAAATTGTGAACTAGTGTGTGAGGGGGAGGAAGGGTGTGTGTGTGTGTGTGTGTGTGTGTGTGTGTGTGTGTGTGTGTGTGTGTGTGTGCAGGGACCGTTAGCGAGTGAGGTGCTGACCTGAGAGGGTTATCTGGACTGGTGTCAACACTATACATTATATCATCAGCCACCCGGGACCCCGCCGCCACATGTGCGCTGCCCCACACACCCAGAATATAAGTATCGCCACCCTCACTTACAAAATAAGTACCTCTTTGAAGCCCATTTTTCAATTATTAACTTCGTCCACAAATATCAATGAGACGTGGGATGCCTGTCACACACCTCTTGCTCACTCCATTATCCTTTGAGCATTAACTCCCTTTCCCTAACACATCAGCTGTTACCACACGCTGAATATCTCCCACTGATCACTAGCATACACACCATTTAATAATACTTATAAACACTGTATCAAACACTATAACAACAACTACCAGTAACTATACAACAATCTCCTACATACACACCACCAGCATAGCCAGGTGGTACAGAAGTGTGGCATACAAAATCATTTAGGTAGGGAATCTTACACACACCTTAGATGACACTGTAATGTAAACACATCATACATACAGACACACACACAATGACTGTTCTTAAATAACTATAAAACATATTATACATAGAAACTCATCGTATAAATATATAACCAATCACAGTAGATAAGTCTATAATATAATAATAAACAGTACAGTAATAATTAAAACTTTAATTTCAATATATAAAATTAATAAATATAACTTCAATTAAATAACAAATTTAAACATAATACCCTAGTTTTAAATACACTATTATTATTAAATACAATAGTAATAAGGGTATTTTTAATATAATATCTATATAATAGGACTAATGTAAACTCCATAAAATTACAAACTACAACTACTTACTCAACCCTCTCAAAATTCTATTTTGTATTCAAAAGAAATACTAAACAAACCTTGTTAATGCCAATGTGCCTTAGTAAACCAAGGTGCCTCTATCTTACCCCCACAACACACCACAACCACACATCATTCATCACATGTCACAACACCAACACACACACACGTACACATAGTCCCAACGCCACACACGACACCACACTCACCCCTATACCATAGCGTCCGAAGACCTAATATCACTAAACTACACACACACACACACACACTGCCGCTACGCCACACACCACCCTCACCCCTACACCTTAACGCCTGAAGACCCATTACCGATAACAAGGCTCCACTTTATTGCACCACACCAATTGACCACCTGCTTAACCCTTGAACAAAGAAGCGTTGTTTTACTTCATATCAAACTTTAAATACATATCATTATCAGTTCAGTCGATTATTAGTATAAGACAGAACAATTAGATATTAACTGATATGCAAAACTAGAGAAAAACGAGCGAAGTGCTTCATAACTTAATCATATTATCTACAAAAATAGAAGTAAAACAAGCACATTCTTCACTTATATCAAATCTTAATTTAAAATTCGTATAGTAAAATAGTAGTTCTAGTAACATTATATTCAATTCTCATTTAAAAGTACTACAAAAAGTAGCCATAATTATTATTATTATTAATACTGTACCACAGTATAAAAGCTTTAACACCATGGCCACGCCACAGTATTGTTGTCAGTGCTCCAGTAGGCAGCAAAAGTGTATCAGATGCTCATGTGCAACAAACAGGTCGCCGTGTACATACTGTACGCTTGGACCTTTTTGTATGAATGTGTTAGGAAATCACAGCCCACCAGAAGCGGCACTTGACCACTTCCAACATGGCGGGCGACAGATTGGTGACATGGAAATTGATGGGGTGGTCACTGACAATATGCACGATTACACGGACATGCGTGGTGGTGAAAGACCCCATGGTGAAGCGAGGGATAGGGTTGGACGCCAAGATGCGAGAGATATGGAAGCGCTGGGTGGGTTAAATCACCATGGGGAAGTGAATAGTAGTGAAGTTGGAGGTGAGGAACATCATGAGGTTTATAATAGAAATGACACTCAGGATGAAGACCACCATAGAGGATTGCATGAAAGAAGGAATCATCTAGGTATTATACGTCCTCAGAACGGTAATGACACAAACAACGAGGAAGCAGAACAGCCTCAAAGGTCTGTGCGAGAAGGTCGTCCCACATACTGGATGGGCAAATCCCGAGAAAATGCAGTAACCTGGGTGAACTCCACATATAATGAAATAGTTGGATGGTCCTCAAGTAACCTTTTTGAACCTCCCAAATGCAATGCTACACCTGACATGATCAAGGAAATCACTCACCTGATAGCCAGCTACAACAATAACACACCCATCACCTCATTCTCTCTTAAGGTCCTTGCACTAATACCACATCTCTTCCTCAACAAGACCCGCCCAAGAGCTAGCATTGCAGAAAATATTAAGGCCATCCAAAGGCGGGTTGAAACATGGAAAAGAGGTGAAATCAACAACCTGCTTGAGGAAGCAAGGGCCTTGCAGATGAGAATAAACAACCGAGGCAGAAGAAATCAGAATACCAACGATGTTGCAAGGATTTTTGGCAGCAAGATGAGATAGGGGAAGGTCTCGATGGCAACGAGATCCCTGTCAGCTGAATCACCAAACGGAGTACTTGACCTGACAGATGAGACAATGCAACAACTAAGAGAAAAACACCCGACTGCACGACAAGCAAGTGCCCAGTCAAAGCTTGACGGCAACTACACTCCTCCCAATCCCATCATATATGACAGGATAACTGGAGATATGGTGTGGCGGAAGGCAATGCACACACACGGAGGGGCAGGACCGTCAGGCCTGGATGCAAAATCTTGGCCAGTAATCCTCAGTAACATCAAGTTTGGGGTTGCAGCAACAGACCTATGTAACACCATTGCCTCACTTGCGAGGAAGCTGGCATCAAGTCAGTGCAGTAACATCGAAGCACTGACGGCTTGCAGACTAATCCCCCTTGATAAGAATCCTGAATGCAGGCCCATCGGGGTGGGTGAAGTCTTAAGACGGATTATAGGAAAATGCATCATGGAGGTGATGAAAGATGATGTGAAGCAGGCAGTTGGCAACCTCCAGGTATGTGCAGGCCAGCCGGCAGGAGGTGAGGCAGCAGTTCACTCCATGAGGAAAATATCTGGGGAAGAGGACTGTCAGGCAGTATTATTAGTTGTTGCCTCAAATGCATTTAATTCCATCAACCGGAGGGCAATACTGCACAATATCAAGGTTAAATGCCCAGCATTTGCCCAATATGTGGAAAACACCTACAAAGAACCAGCAGACCTCTACATTGTGGGTAAGACAGCGGCTCACGATGTCGGTGTAGTTCAGTCCACAGAAGGAACTACCCAGGGGGACCCCGTTGCCATGGCTATGTACGCTCTGGCGATGACAGTGCTGCAACAACAGATCAAATACGAGGCCACCGATGTAAAACAGGTAGCCTATGCAGATGATCTCACGGGTGCTGGCAAGGTCAAGGATGTGAGGAAATGGTGGAACTTTGTAACATCTCATGGCCCTGAAATAGGTTACTACCCTAATGCAAGTAAGTCCATCTTGATCGTGAAACCAGCTTACTATCAAGATGCAGAAGAAGCATTTAGAGGCACAAACGTGATAGTGACCAAGGAAGGTCAGAGGCATCTAGGGGCTGTGATTGGAACTAAGGAATTCAAAGACCAATATGTGAGTATTAAGGTGAAGACATGGGTAGAAGAAATTCATACTCTATCCAGCCACGTAAAAACAGAACCCCATGCAGCATACAGTGCATTTACCTATGGTGTAAAGCACAAGTGGACCTTCGTGATGAGGACCATACCAGACATCGAGTTGCTGCTACAACCACTGGAGGATGCAATCAGGGATTCATTCCTCCCATCTCTAACCAATGGCCACAGCCCCACACCAGAAGAGAGGGACCTTCTAGCACTACCACCCTGGATGGGAGGCCTTGGCATTATAAATCCAGTAGCCGTGGCAAGCTATGACCACAGAAATTCACTCAGGCTCACCGAATCCTTGTCACAGAAGATCTGCGCCCAGGTTGAGACGAGTGAAATCGACCACCAAAGGCAGAAAGACAAAGACACAGTTAAGCAAGGAGCGTGAAGCAAGACAAAAAGACCAGCTGCAGCACATAATCGAACATGTAACACCAGACCAGTGCAGAAGAGTTGAAATTGCACAAGAGGTTGGGGCATCGAACTGGCTCACAACCCTGCCTCTCAAGGCAAAGGGCTTCCACTTCAACAAACAAGAATTTATTGACGCCATAGCCTTGAGATATGGGTGGCCAATAGAGAACCTACCTCAACACTGTGCCTGTGGCACTGCCTTTGATGCAAACCATGCAATGGTATGCAAGAAGGGAGGCTTTCTTTGCATACGACACGATGAAGTACGCGACCTCACACCAAAATGCTGCAGGAAATATGCCATGATGTCACGATTGAGCCAGTTCTGCTACTCCTGGACGGCGAGCACTTCACCCACAGAACAGCAAACACATCAAATGATGCAAGAGTGGATGCCAGTGCTCGAGGTTTCTGGACACGTGGGCAGAGGGAGTTCTTCGACATCAGGATATTCGATCCCATGGCAGCATGTGATCGTGAACTGTCTCTCGAAGCTGCACACAAGAGGAATGAACAAGAAAAAAATAGAAATTATCAAGAAAGGATCCAACATGTGGACCACGGTCGATTCACTCCCCTTGTGTTCACGACATCAGGTGGGATGGGTCCAGAGGCAGTGAGATTCTATTCGAGACTGGCAGAGGTTCTTTCTGAGAAGAAACGTCAACCGCAGAGTTCTGTTATGGCCTGGATGAGATGTCGACTCTCATTCTCCCTCGTGAGGTCTGCTCTGCTATATCTCAGGGGCACAAGATCAGCCCTCAGGCTTGTCTCTCTGGCGGGTATGGATTACGAAGCTACAGTGGTCGAGAGTCGCATAGACCAGTGACTCCAATAGTTTAATGTCTTTATTTACACTGTAATATCAATAAATAAAAAAAATAAAATAATAATTGTAATAGTAGATGGTTGGTAACCACAGCCGTTGGCGTGCTTGGGGCCAACGGATTGTAATATGAGGGTTAGTGTTAACCTTCACATTACAACTCCAAATGGTGAACTGTATTAGGAAGGTTGGCTTTGATCTTCACAACACAATTCCCCAATGGATGGAGGTGATTTCTTGAAAAAAAAAAAAGTAGTAGTTGTTGTAGTTGTAGTAGTAGTAGTAGTAACAGTAACACTGTTATTATTATTATATACAACGGTACTTTGAGTGCGTCATAGCAGCGTTAATCTTAATACTAAAACATACAGTTTACCTGGTCCTATTTACTCCATCTGATGCCATACAATTTCTCCAAGTTGTGAGTCATAGCAGCCTGAGACAGAGTTGCAGAGACAATCAGTTATTCGTTTTCTGAGAGCTACGTCCGGCGGTGTATGATGAGAGAGAGAGACAGACAGACACAGAGAGACAGAGAGAGAAGATTTTAGCGGACAGGCATACTTAAAACATAACCCAGTTTAACGCATTTACCGTTGCCCTGGTGACCTGGTGAAGCATCATCAGAATGGGTTTAACAGAATGGAATTTATGAGAGAGAGAGAGAGAGAGAGAGAGAGAGGGGGATCATGAGATTAGGAAGGTAGGGGATGTCTGTTGTATTATTGTTTTTTGGCTGCAGACTCATAAGTGATATATTAGTGTTCATTTACTAAGCGAAGGTTATTACACAGTAAACAGTAATTTTAATATCAAGATCGCTTTGTTACATACATTTGGTATTAAATAATTTTGTAAGGTAACTAGAGATAGTTAGGTGGGGGCGCTCACCATCCACTCACTCGATATAGTGCTGCTCTCGGATGTATGCCCATTCCTCTTGTCCATCTTTCTTTCCTTCCATCCTCTTCTTTCTTTATTTTGTTCTTTCCTCGTCCTTCTGCCTACAGGTGACTTTACACTCCCTCTTCTGTCTTTCATTCCTTCATTCTTTCCTCTTCCTTCTGCCCGTGGGTGACTCTACACTGAGTGACAAGCCAAATGGTTTCTTGTACACCAGGAAACCTTTTACTACGCTGGGTGGTAACTATATAATCAAATTTTGGCGCATGGTGATTTAGTGGGTAATTACGGCGCTCCAGTCGGATTGAGCCGGTGAAGGTTTATATACAGTACAAGGGGTGGTTGGGGTTTATTGCTCACGTAATGCCAGTCAGGGATGAGTGAGGTTGGTCATTCTCATTTTAATATCAGGACCAACTTGCCTAGCCCCGGGTTCCTACGCTCCTCATGGGGCAATGTAGGATTGGATGATGATGATGATGATGATTAACATTTATGATTTGGATATCCCTTACTATGTTCCTAATTCCTGCTTTTCTTTTTTCTGTGTTATACGTTTAATACAAATATGTTCATAAAGATTAACAACGCAAACATTTGGAAATTGTCTCTTTAGTATTGGCTGTCTTTGAGTCCCATTCGATCCCTACCTTGCAGTCAGAACACTGGGCCCCATTTTATTCAAAGATTTTATCAAGGTAATCATGCCTCGTACTGAAGAGGGTAAACATGGTGTTACAATGTTCGTTCAGGAGTTAATTACCGACAGTCAACAATGAAGGTTTTTAATACCCAGTGTTCGAAGAACGCCCTCCTTCTTTACATCAAAGAGAAACATTTATGGTGCTTCTTAATTACACGGTGTTCCACATTTCATGCCATATTAAGTTCGAGTAATTATTCACCTTAGTGCTGTCAGTAATTCTTTACACGTACAGGCTTTGGTCAGATGACCCTTTTTCTTTTTCACCCTTGTTTCCCCCACTGTGTTGTTGTCAGCCGAGTAAATGTCTCTTATTAAGGCTAAGGTGTGATATATCTAACCTCTCCAGTTTTAAGTCTCTTCTAAGCTGAATAAAATCGTCCAAGTAAACAAAGAATACCGTAAGAAATGTTATCAGAAAGCTGTAAACATGTAAAACGAGATCCCTTCCAGAATTTTTGATACTGTTTCAAAACAACTTGAAGCTCTTTTATTTATGCTTCCGAAGCTAGGAACAAAAGAAAGAAGATCTCAAGTCATTTCATGTCTTAATTAGTATGATGTTAATTAATCTAATTAGTATTTTCTTAAGACTTACGGGCTTTGGAAATAATTAAGGGAGATCTAAAGTCGAAGCTTTGACACTACATTGAGACAGTTCGGCTCTTTTTTTTTTTTTTTTCAGGTTTTTGGGGTTAGGCACTAATGAAACGGTATCCAACTTTTTTTTTTGTTATTTTTTTACATAAGATCTCATTAGCTGTTAGACAGGAATTCGAGACAATGGTTGTACTTTGTAACACTTCCATCATACGCTTCAGGAAACTTGCTTACACCACGGTGAACCATTAAGTGTGCTTCTTCATTACCCGGTATTTGAGGCCTCGTGTTACACTGAGCGCCAATTCTAGCTGGTACAGTTCAGTGTTACTTCTATTCTTTTAGTATTCGACACACATGAAGCGAGATCCCTGGCCATCTGCCCATATCTCTCTATCTATCTGTCTGTCTATCTTTCTTTTATATGTTTATCTGTAGCAGTCTTATCGACCTATCTATCATATCTATTTATCTATTTATATCTGTCTTTAACCACCTGTCTTCCTTATATCTCTTTATGTGTTTCTATCCATCTTTATCCACCTCTCTCTCTCTCTCTCTCTCTCTCTCTCTCTCTCTCTCTCTCTCTCTCTCTCAAATGTGAAGCTTACACAAAGACGCCGAAAGGGAACCATTTCGGACAACGGTAAGTCTTATTGTATTTTGAGAACAGCATTGGAAGGAGGCGGGGGAAGAAGAGTGATAGATAAACGGAAAGACACATAGATAGATAGATCGATAGGTAGGTAGGAAGGTAGGTAGGTAGATTGATGGACGGGTGAATGGATGGATGAATAGATAAATAGATAGACAGATGGTTAGATATATGAATAGCTTGATAGATAGATAGATAGATAGATAGATACAGAGATAAATAGTGAACTGGTGGACAGGAAGATACATGTGGATAATATGGATAAATTTTGAAGAGAAACTGAGATGATTAACTTTATATACAGGCTTATAACTACCCATCGAGATAGATAGATAGATAAATATGCATACAGAAAGACAGATAACTTGCGAAAACGTTTATACAGAGATGCTGAGACAGCCAGGTATTCTCGTCGTTTAAACGTAGCTCCCTTACACCTCTAAGTAAGCGATTTATTTTTGGATACGACTGGTTATTGTCCTTGTATACGTAACTTATGCAGAATATGGCGATATTAATAGGATTTATGTATCACAGAAAAGACCAGTAAAGTGTAATAACGAAAATAAATTAGTCGATAAAAAGTGTTAGAGAGCTTCCTTTACCGACAAAAATACAGGTCATAGATATACAATGATACACACGTACATCTATAGTAGATGGATTTATGTAACACAGAAGAGATAGTAAGGTGTCATAAGTAAAATGAATCACTTAGGAAATGGTATTAGGTTGCGTCGAGCATTAGGGCTGTGATATACTGTAAATTGTTATTAACTCTTAATGAATAGGTCTAATTCCAATCTGCATGAGAAATATGAACTATTTACAATTTTTTTCCAGGGAACGCCAGAGGATAAGCACTCCAAGAAAACCCATTCGAGGTGGAGAATTTACATGTAACCTTTCACCGTACAGCATCGAGGTAAGGTTGTTCATCGATTTTGCTGTTATTTCTGATAAGGACAATAGGAACAGTGTAAATTTTAATAAATCAAGGATTCAGTTTTCTGATCTTTTTTACCTCTATGAATTTTTTCACTGGACTGCCAATTTTCCATCGGCAGCAACACCATTCTTCCCTGTGAACAACCAGCACAAAATACAAGCCACAAGCAACCCACTTTTCCCATACTGCATTGCACCCCCCCCCCACCACCACCACCACCACACACCACATCACACTTACTCACCACATGCGCCATATCACAACACAGACGATACTTCAACATAACCATAGCAAAATACCTTTGGGAGAGACCGATTATAGTGGCCAGTGTCCTGCAGTCCACAGAGTTTACGACTTGAAGAGCCTGGGGTTGAAACAACAACAGTAACAACAGCCTTCAGCACTGTGGGTCTTAGTCCATCATCTCTCTCTCTTTCTCTCTCTAAAACTGGTCATTGCATCTTTATATTCTCTGCCTGCATCCCTTCCCTATTATGGTGGCATGCAGCACCCATCTACCTACCCATTCTCACTCGTTTTCGGCCGATCTCTCTGATGCATTAACTGGTTCTCTCTTTTCTTACACTACAAAACTAGTCAACTGTCGAACGGTTTTACGCACTCCATCTTTCCAGCTGCTTCTGAACTTCGGTCTTTTAAACTGGACGAAGTTTCAGAAGTTAAATTATTCTATTGCAGTTTTTAGAGTAAACACACACACACACACACACACACACACACACACACACACACACACACGCACGCGCGGTAACTTGTTCATGGTATGATGTAATTCTTAAAAAAAAAAATAATAATAATAATAATCTATCTCTATCTATATACCTAGGCTGCTTCCCCCAAGGAAAGGGAGGTAGCCGAGACAGGACGACTCACTCTCCATTTACTCATCCATTCAAACACATTCATTCGCATCTTACTGTAGCTCCAAAGGGGAGAACGGACAGATCCTCACCGCATCACACCGCACAAGGGTCAACTGCGCAATGCAATCAGTGACATCCGCAGCAGGGCCCGACAGCAGAACTGGTTTACCCCTGCCACATCATAACAGACCCATCCCCTTACCCGCACCTGATATAATAATAATAATAATAAAAATAATAATAATAATGAAAGTAACTGATCCTGCGAAAGCTTCCGAAAACTAGAAAGCACTCAAAGAACGCATACCTTTACCAACGAGAATATAATTTATGGTTACTAAACCAGCCTCCATCCATTGTCGCTGGGGCAGGTAATTAATTCTGCGGCCTTAGTTTGCCCTGTTACAAAATCTCAGCGATGGCATACCTCCACTTACGCCAAATGAATTAGTATTTCTTCTTGCACGCGGATCCACATCAAAATCTTGTCACCTCTTCCTTAACCCACTCCCCACCAGTCCACCAAATGTCAGTGAAATGCGATAACATCTTTTTGAGACATGGTAAATAAACAAGGAGACATATAGCCGAGGGTAAATACATAATATATACATAATTTCCTACAGTTTCGTAGGCGGAGGTAAATATGGCATGAAACTCACATAAATGCCCTTTTTTCGGGGACGGGGGGTGGGGGGGAGAGATTTAGGACAAAAAATTTTCCTCGTCATGTGGCGCCACACTGGTGTAACATTTCGGACAAAGTTTGTGGCTGACGTCCAGCGAAATTTTTGCGGGATTTGTGAGAAATCACTAGCAATAGCGAGGGTCCAGCTGAGAGAGAGAGAGAGAGAGAGAGACAGACAGACAGACAGACAGACAGACAGAGAGAGAGAGAGAGACAGACAGACAGACAGACAGACAGAGAGAGAGAGAGACAGACAGACAGACAGACAGACAGACAGACAAAGAGAAGAGGTGGAAGATGAAAAGTAGCAAGGTAAAGAGAACTAGTGTAGGAATTTGAGGAAAATGGTAAGAAGACGGTAGAGAAGAGCTAGAAGGACGAGGAGGAGGAGGAGGAGAATAAGAATAAGAATAAGAGGAAAAGGAGGAGGAATACAAAGGAATGCAAAAAAACAACAGACCTTATAGTCCTTTCGAGGCTGCTTGTTACAGAGTAGGCTATGACTACAAGATATAATTCTACATGCTAAAGGATAATGATAGTAATGCAAGAAGGCTCCCCACGCGTCCAAACCTTCCAGGTAAAACTGGCAGGAAGAAGTGAGAAGCACCACCATGCATCATGGAAATTTCATAGGAAAGACTGAAAAGGAAAAGTTACATCTTATAGTGCTTTATCTATAAGCTGCCAGTTTGAATGACCTGAAAGAGAAAGTAATAAAGTAACATGAATAATAAGAAAAATAAATAACTAAGGAATAACATTATGTACGGGTTTGTTGAATTTACGGGGTGCCTGTAGACACAGTGTCGAAAATGCACAATGTAGACGTTCAGGGGTGGTGCAGCAGCCTTGTCTGGCTCTTTCAAGGTACGCAGCAATCAATCAGGCCCCAGCTCTGTTCATTCCACTGAGACAAGAAACTTTCCCAGCGAGGACAAGTACACAGATAATCTCCTGAAGCAGTGATCCCTGGTGCTTAAAAAAAAAAAAACACACACACACACATTGGGGGACACTTTACTAACAAGGACCCTCAGTGATCTAAAGCAGATCACAGGTCGAAAGTATAAGGGGTAACCTCTAAGCTGTACATCTAACCCTATCCACTCGTACACTGATGACTCCATCCTTCACCTTTCCATTTGGCTCCAGCAACGTCCATCTTAGCAGTTACTTCAACAAACAAGGGATGAGGCTATGGCACACCTAATGTCTGACCTGGCTTGTATCTCTGATTGGAGTAAAAATAATCTTGTTGCTTTTAATGTATCAAAGACTCAGTTCTTACACCTATCAACCCGACAAAATCTTCCACAGGAGTACCCATTAATGTTTAGTGATATCCAACTTAATCCTGCATCGTCCTTGAACATGCTTGGAGTTTCATTCACTCGGGACTTATCTTGGAAAGATCATATTACATCTCTTGTAAAATCTGCTTCCAAGAGAAAAGGTGTCCTAAGCCGACTCCGTTCCATCTTTACCCTTGCACAGTTGTTGACTATATACACGTGTTTTATTTGCCCCTGTGTAGAGCACAACTGTCATGTGTGGGGGAGGCTTCCCACATACAGCTCTTCTCAATAGGGTGGAGTCAAAGGCTTTTCGTCTCATTATCACTCCTCCTCTTAGTGGCTCCTTTCAACCTCTGTCTCTTCGCCGCACTGTTGCATCTTTATCTCTTTTTCTATCGCTACTTCAATGGTCACTGCTCCTCTGAACTGTCTGCTTGTATCCCTCCACCTCTACGATGGGCACGTAGCACCCGTCTAGCAACAAACTCTCAACCCTTTTCTGTCCAGCTCTCTAATACAACAGTTAACCGTTACTCCCAGTCCTTCATTTATGCAACAAGTCAGCTCTGGAACTGTCTCCCTCTGTCTTTATTTCTTGCTAGCTATGATCTCCAGTTTTTCAAATGCAGTGTGTCCAGGCATCTCGAAATTATTCGATTGTGATTTTGGCTCTATTTCGTATGTTGTTTTTTCCTTGGAAGGAACAGTTTGCGGCTTTTTGTTCCTTCTTCCTAGCATACAGAAACTCAGAGCTATCTGTGCAGATTCTAGTCTTTGCTTATACCACTCTATTTGCATTTAACAAATGGATAAATATATAATGACGTGACGTGATGCTATGCACGGGTACATTAAGTTTACGGAGTGTCTTGTAGACAGGATGGAAATGAACTTATGCGTAGCTGGTTAAAGTAAGTTATTCGGACTGAAACAGAGTCATCTTAAGCTACTCGCGCAAGTACTTTTCTATTCTGTTTTGAAATGTCTTAACTGAGGTACTGTTCACAATATCTGTGGGTAATCTGTTCCAGATATTTACTACTCTGTTGAAGAAGAAATATTTTGCTTCATGGGACTGGAAACGGTTTCCCATAATTTTACAGCCACTACTCCAGGTTTGACTAGACCGGTCTATTTCAAAATATTTATTCATGTCTAAATTGTCATATCCCTCCCTGAGTTTGAAAACTTCAATACAGTCATCTCATACCCTGCGTTTCATTAGGCTAAATAATTTAGGTTCTTCAAGGAATTCCTCATTGTTTCTCTGTTGTGGTATCATTTGAGGGATTCTTCACTGTATTTTCTTTAACTATTCTATATCCTTTCCATTGTACGGAGACAAGAATTGCACACAATACTCGAGATGGGGGCACCCTATCTAGCTGAATAAGGAAAGTATAACTTTCTCCTATGCAAACCTGAAAGTTCTTCCAAAAAAACTCACCAACTTGTTTCCAGTTTTAACTGCATCGGTGCACTGCTTACTCGGTTTTAGGTCATTTGATAATATCACACCAAGATCCTTTTCACTGCCTTTACATGATAACTGGATATTGTTCATATTGTAATTCGCATGAATGTTGTTTATTTCCAGTATGAAAAGTTTGCATTTTTCTTTGTTGAATCTCATTTGCCATTTTGCTGTCCAGTTTGCCAAAGTATTAAGATCGTTTTGTAACTGCTGCCATGTAATGTTGAAGTTACTATATTGGTTATTTTAGTATCATCTGCAAATTTGGATATTTTACAATTTAGACCCTTACCTATGTCGTTTATGAAGATACTGTAATAAAAAAGTACGTGTCCAAGTACTGAGCCCTGGGAAAGGCCAGTAATTGTATTACATCATTTGGATTCCTTTCCATTTACCACAACTAGTTGTTTTCGGTCTGAAGGCCAGTCTTGCAACCATTTCTGTGTATTTCCTTTTATTCCAGGGACTTCTATTTTGCCTACGAGATGCTTGTGAGGAACAGTGTCAAATGCTTTCTGAAAGTCATTGTAAATTATATCTACATCATGGAGGATGGCCAGCAAATTAGTCAAGCATGAAAGTCGATGTCTGAATCCATGCTGTGAGTCTTTGATCATATTATTTTCTTCTAGATAATTAACTTTTTTATCTGTTTTGATTGTTTCCATTAATTTGCACACTGCTGATGTTAAGCTGATTGGTCTGGAATTTCCTGGAAGCAACTTTTTCCAAATTTAAAAATGGCATTACATTGACTAGTTTTCATTCACATGGGACTTTCCCAGTATTTAACCCCTTAACCGCGGGGTGTCACTTTTGTGACGCTTGGGAGCAAGGGATCATACCGCGGGCGTCACTTTTGTGATTCTTTGTTATTTTGAATTCGCCCGGGCTTTCAAGTGGTGGCTTTTATCATCTATCAGTACTGCCAAGGTCCAACACTAGTCAGCACTCCTAATCTCATCTGTACTCCCATCCATTGTTGACAATTTAGCCATTTCTCCCTGTTCTTGACTCCCCTCCCTACCTCCCCTCCATTACCCTCTCCTCTCGCATGACCGGCTGTGCTACACTAAGTAAATCTTCCCTGGAATTTTTCACTGATTTCATCCATTGAAATAAGCCCTATGCCCTATTCTTATACCAAATAATATATACAAGAAAGAAATAAGGTAAATGAGAGTGCCATACACCTCGAATTGGCTAATTATCACCTGACTACACCTCACGTGCACTCGTTCACTAATTTTCGCTGTTTATTTCCCCTTGAAATATGCTGTATAATCTATTTTCGTAATAAAATATATATAAGAAAGGAAGGGAGAAGCCTAAGTGATATTTACATTCACCTGGAACTACCTAATTAATGCAGGCCACCACACTGTATTCTACGCTAAGTAAATCTTCCCTGGAATTTTCCACTGATTTCATCCATTGAAATAAGCCCTATGCCCTATTCTTATACTAAATAATATATACAAAAAAGAAATAAGGTAAGTGATAGTGCCATACACCTGGAATTGGCTAATTATCACCTGACAACACCTCACGTGCACTCGTTCGCTAATTTTCGCTGTTTATTTCCCCTTGAAATATGCTGTATAATCTATTTTCGTAATGAAATATATATAAGAAAGGAAGAGAGAAGCCTAAGTGATATTTACATTCACCTGGAACTACCTAATTAATGCAGGCCACCACACTGTATTCTATGCTAAGTAAATCTTCCCTGGAATTTTCCACTGATTTCATCCATTGAAATAAGCCCTATGCCCTATTCTTATACTAAATAATATATACAAAAAAGAAATAAGGTAAGTGATAGTGCCATACACCTGGAATTGGCTAATTATCACCTGACAACACCTCATGTGCATTCGTTCGCTAATTTTCGCTGTTTATTTCCCCTTGAAATATGCCGTATAATCTATTCTTGTAATAAATATACATATACGGAGGGAAGGGAGAAGCCTAAGTGATATTTACATTCACCTGGAACTACCTAATTTATTATGTATTGTCTTGGTTTCCTGCCAATCATTTCATTGCTATATATTAGCAGGTCTCACAAGGCTGAAATTGGCAGTATTGCACTCACCCTAGCCAGGCAGCAGGAGGCCACCACTCTGTGTTTCCACATTCAAGGAAATAATCCTTTTCTAAGGAAATCTGGAGTTTATAGGGATGGGTCTAAGGATATGGTAATTCTAAGGAAATTCTAAGGAAATCATGGCAAAAGATTTAGGAAATTTAGAAAAAGTAAAGACATCAAAATAATTCAAAAAAATTTTACTATTGTATGTTAAATAGAGTTTTGGATGTATTTGCAAGTGTTACCAAAACTCAGCCAAGCCTAGCACAGGTAATAGCTAAGTTACCCTAGCTAAAAGGCCTTGTTGACTGTCAAGCTGCTGATCTTGAGTGGTGACAACAGGCCATCTTTGGAGATCGTGAAGCTATTCCGCACTTCAGATTGTTTATATATTGTCTTTAATGCAAAAAATTCAGAGGGAGATCTAAATTCCCAAACCTATGCAAAGTTCTCTGCATATTGCATTCATTTCCATTTTCAAATGCATCAGCAGAACGAATCTTCAGCCAACTCAAATTAATAAAAGCTGAACACAAACCTTCCTTGGAGCATGAGTCTCTACTTGGGTTGTTTACAAGTAAGCTTGCCTTTCAACAAAAAGGCAATCAGCAGGCTGCAAATTTAGATCCACCAAAATATATGCTTAGCCTCTATTCCAAAATGCTCCCAAATGCAGATAACACAGGATCAGGTGATTTATGACATTCCTATTTAGAATGTGTAAGATGTCTTCCAAGCAACTAAAAATCTAAAATACCAGTACAGTATACAGGAAAACTCCAGTTTATGTCAGTCCAGGATTAAGTCCAACCCAAGGTTACAACCATTTTATAGGAACAAAACGGAACTCTTATTAATCTGGAGTTTCTCTGTAGCCTACTGGTAACTGCTTTGTTTTTCACTTTGATATACAGTAGCTATTGTATTCATAAATGTCTGTCTCTTAGACTGTCTTTATTCATAAGAAATATATCCTTTTACAGTAAACAGCATTTTTTTGGCATGAATTTTATAATTTTCATTGAAAAATATATAACTACAGTACAAAATATAGTTTACAGTAGGCCTATCTGGTTGTAATTATTATACTTATTAAAAGATAAAGATGAGAGGTATTGGTTTGGTTAACAGTGTGATGAATTTTTGTGATCAGAGTAATATTAACCCTAGGTAGGTAATCCTCCATCCTCTTCTGTCTTCATTACTTCATTCTTTCCCTGTCCTTCTGCTTACAAGTAACTTTACACTTCCTCTTCTGTCTTTCTTTCCTTCATTCTTTCCTCTTCCTTCTGCATGTGGGTGACTCTACACTGAGTGTCAAGCCAAATGGTTTCCTGTACACCAAGAAACCATTTCCTATGCTGGGTGGTAACCATATAACCAAATTTTGGCGCCTGGTGGTTTAGTGAGTAATTATTGCGCTCCAGTCGGATTGAGCCAGTGAAGGTTTATATCCAAGGGATAGTTGGGGTTAACTGCTCATGTAATGCCACTCAGGGATGAGTGAGGCTGGTCACTCTCATCTTAAATGTCGGGACCAACTGCTTAGCCCTGGGCTCCTACGCTCCTCATGGGGCAATGTAGGATTGGATGATGGATAGATAGGTAATGTTCCTGATTTAACATATTTAGGTAATGTGGGGTGTTTCTGTCTTAACATATTTAGGTAATGTGGGGTCTGACAGACCCCAACATTAAAAAATCCAAAAAAAATACTTACACTGCATTTATTTGGAAATCCTTATTTCTACATGAAACTAGGTCATATTTCTTTATTTCAATTTAAATTAAGTCCATTTTTCACTGTATAACTTATAAATCAAAACTTCCATTTTTTTTTTTAACACTTTTTAAAAATTGCCCTATGAAAACTGAATTGTTTTTCAGTGGTGGGTGGTCCACACATCACCAATGGTGGGAACTCGTTTTGTGAAATGGAGAAACAAAACAAAAGAATGTTTCACCGGAAATTGAGAAAGTACAAAATCACAGAGAAATGTGTACGTATTTTGGGTTACCTTTAAGTACCACTTCTTCATTTGCATATTTTTTTATGTACAGGGCTCCATTTTTAGTCTGTATATACGGCAGACATCTGTTAACATGACAGTCCATAAAAAGAAAAAAAAAATTACCTGCACTAGTATCTAATTGCACTCACCGGGTGCTGACAATGGAGGCAGCAGGAGCACTCGATTGCCATCTGCAGTGCCTGCAGTTAGATATTAGTGCAGGTAAAAGTTTTTTCATGGATTGTCATGTTAACAGATGTTTGCAGTATATACAGATTAAAAATGGGGCCCTGGATGTAAAAAATATGCGTATGAGGAAGTGGTAACAATATCACATGAAAGGTAATCTGGGGTCTCTCAAACCTGAACAAGTTATGTGTTAGGTAATCTGGGGTCTGAAAAAAACCAATGGCCCTATAGGGCCAAATTAGAGCCAGATACAGAAATGACCCTAGTATTCCAAGAAGGTCATCAAGAATTAGGAGGGTACTGGGATGGACAAGTTTTTTTTTTAATAAAAAAAAAAAAAAACATGAAAAAAAGTACTCTGCGGTGTCAGACCCCACGTTACCTATCTATGGTTAAGACTATAACATTATACTCAATAATTCTATAAAAGATAGATATTTATTTCTAGCCCACGACTGGTTATAGCAATTTACGATTCAGTTTTACATATCCCATGTATTCCTATTTTTAGTCCACCACAGGCCATAGCAAATTATCAATATTCCAATCTATTTTTGAGCCATACTTATTTTGTAAAACATTTTGTCAAAGCAATTTACAATTTTATTTTTTAGGAATATCTGTTTTTATAACATCATGCTAATAAACCATACAGTACTGGTATTATGTTTGTTTTTTAGCAAGCTTATTGTACAGGTAGTTGCCACAGTGTGCAATCTGCTTGCAATGCAAAAGGGATCCAAATCTATATAATTATGTATATGATTAGAAATACTGTAATATCATTGGCAATAGAATGCAGTTTTTTTTTTTTTAATGTACTAATATGATAAAATTAGTAAATTACATTGCAGAATGAAATTATTGAAGAAATGGTGTTTACTCCTCTTTATTACATAAGGTATTTTTAAAGGATATTCAAAGATGAATCTAATGAAATCTAAGGAATTTTGGACAACAATCTAAGGAAGTTGATTTCCTTTTTGTGGGAACACTGCCACCACTATCAATTTACTGTCATCTTTCAAGCTGAAAGTTCGTCGGATTTGCGCCTGTCAAATTCCGCTGCTTTTTAGCCACATGCAAAGGGCCCTGTGACCTCTACCCCTTACTAAACCTTGTGTGGAAAGAGGTAAAGGGCTGACAAATGATAGAGAGTGACTACAATCTTTCTGGTGAGTAAAACAGTGCAAGTGGAAATGTAAATAATGTGTAAATAATGTGTAAACAGCAAGTGAAAGCAATGAATGTAAATGTAAGTGAACAGTGGAAAATAGTTTTATAAATTAATGCTTATCTTTCCATTACAGGTGGCTTTACATTGAGTGACAAGCCAAATGGTTTTCTGTAAGCCAAGAAACCGTTTACGACGTTGGGTGGTAACCATATAACCAAACCATACGTGCTCCCTATGTGTCAAGTGGGTTGGTGGAGGGTTAGTGCCCCTCCCTGTAAATCAAATAACTCAGAGTCAAATGGCCACCCTTTACGGCAGGGGTCGGCAACCTCCGGCCCGCGGGCCAGATCCGGCCCGCAGAGTCCGAACTAATGACCCGTCACCCTGTTTGATATTTATATAACAATCCGGCATGCAACAGCCTAGCCAACTAAATGAGTAAGTCGGCGCCTCGTGACGTGATCGCAGCAGGTAGCGCTGGGCAAATTTGCATGACTGAGATCTTTACCACATGAGCACCATGGAAAATCGCCAGAGAGAAAATGACTACATGGCAACACGCGATCATGTCGAGAGGCGCCGACGTGGGACTGGCCAGTATCATGGCATCTGGCAATTCTCATTACATGTGACGTCCCATGAGCAGCCTTCCCTCACCAGTCAGTAACGGTCATGCCAGCGGCCAGTATCCGTGGCGTAGGAGTTCGTACTGAGAAGAGTTATGCATCAAACTTTCTTAGTCTGAAATGTACTTTTATCATTAGGGAATGTGGATAATATAAAGTGCATTTCTTGCTGCTACTCTCTCTCTCTCTCTCTCTCTCTCTCTTCATTCACCCACTTCACCCAGCCTCCAAGCTCACAACAACATTCACACTCACTAGTTACTCGTATTGGTAGGTCCTGTCCCGCCCGCCTGCCCAAATCAGACAATGGCGTACTGAGCCTTACACAAACACATGTGCGCACACTCAAACACACCCATTCAAATACACGCACGCCCACCCCCAACACAGGGTCATGTTTGCATGTTTTTCAGTTTCTTGTAATCTAGTCACTGGTTTGCCTGCTTTTCTATAAAATTTTTGTACAGTCACTTTTGGGTTCTCTTTGCCACTCTGGCCCGCAGGCTACTCCTAGAAGCTTTCTCTGGCCCTCGCACTGAAAAGGTTGCCGACCCCTGCCTTACGGGATTGTGGCATCTGGCAATAGATAGAGAGATAGAAGTTACTGCAAGAGACATTGCCTAACACAGTGCAAATAAAATAGAAATGTAAATAATGTAAATAAAATAGAGAATGTAAATGAGTAGTGTTATAAGAATACGAGTATATATACTAGGAGTAATGAAAGTGAAAGTTTCACTCTAGTATGTATGAATACTATGAGTTATGAAAGTGAAGGTGAAAGTGACATTCACTCTCAACGCTAGTATACTGTACTGGACGAGAAAGTGAATGCTACGTATTTTACTGAAAGAAATTGAATGCCTACAGTGACAATAAACTACTATTACTGAAGGAAACTTATGGATAAAGACTGTAGATATATATAAGTGTTATATAATAATAGAAATATAAAGTGTGAGGAGTTTTATGAATAATAAATGACAGAACACCAGCAGCGAACGATCGGAAGTGGGAAGGTCATACGCCCTCGTAATTTTCATTGCTTTCACATTTTTTTTTTTTTTTGGAGTATGGATTCCAAACTATTTGAGAATCATAGAATAGTGTTTCTAGTGATAATATCAGGCTGTGGTAATCATAATATGGGTTGTTGGGAAGTGTAAAGTGGAGACTTCGTTACCCAACTTCAGAGGTCTCCACATGTCCTACGGTACTCGACGAAGGCTCAACAAACATCCCAGGAGAAAGCTGAAGTTATGTGCCATATGCATATGTAATTTTAATATTCTAGGACTAATAATTGATTTTTGGAAAATATTTTTAGAGAGTCTGTCGGAGCGCAAATATGCCCGCGGGAGCCGCAAGTCAAAGCAAAACAAGCCCGTGGTTTAAGGGTTAATACTGCCTTATTGAGATGTATGATGTGCATGATAGAGTTGTAACTTACATCTACTCGTGTACATATCTCCCTATGTCTGAGAGATGCGGCATCTCTTAATTTGCTGATCTGTCCTGTTTCCCAGGGCTGGGCAGTGAGGGCAGTCAGATACACTCTAGCTATCACCAGAAGTAGACGCTCTATTCCATTGTTCTCTCTTGTCGCAGCTGTACTTTTTCTTTGGCATAATAAAGAGCAACACACCGCTCCAGTTTTTCTGTTTCTCTTGCACACTACCTGCTCCTGTTTCACGGGCTATAATCACCAATCTCAGCGGCACTGTGGCAGCAGTGGGATACGACAGATGTCAAAAGGGACTCTAATTTGTGAAGTTAGTAACCCTTGGAACCGCTCGTGTTGCATGTTAATCTCAGGTGAGTAACAGAATATCCAAAAATTCCACTTTTGCAAAGGGACTAACTGTGGAGTGAGATAAAAGATAGAACAGCAAGAGCAGGAAAAAAAGAGTAGTGACCTCGTTTGCTCAAGATTAGCATCTGTATCTCTAGCAAGATCTCGGCGAGATATCTTTCTTTGTTACAAGGGAGAGACCGAGGCCAGCACAGAGAGGGGTGGTGTCATCTTGAGGGCATCTGACATCCCTGGTGAGGCACGAGAGAGAGGCGAGAGTGGCAGTTGCTCTGAGGCGAGCGTGGAGGCTATGTGTCAGCGTGGCTAGAAGGACAAGACCTGGGCGAGTGTGTGCAACTTTGTGGAGTTGCAGTGTGGACCTACCTGGATTTCATTATTACCTGAATACACCTAGGTTAGTGTACATGCATATCATTCCACAAGACATACACTCTCTGATCAGCACATGGTTATATAAGAAATGTGTGAAGATAAAGGTTTCTCAGTCTCCCCTTAACATTGTTGTTTTCTGTGTATCTTGTTTGTGTCCCGTCCTCTATTGCTAAGCCCATAACAAATCTATTTGTGTCAGTCTAATTTCCTGTGACTGGGAAGGGAATAGTTGATGGGAAAGATTAGATGGAGAAGCTGAGAAAATTCGGACGAATTATTAAAAACAGATAAGGGACAACAAACAACTGAGGAAGAAACTGCTTCTTTAGAAGAGGAGCAGTGGGAGTTAAAGTCTGGTGAATCAGACTCAAAATCAGATTCAGACTTACGTGAGTGGAGAGCAGAGAAGTTGGATAAAATTATACAAGTGTTGGATGATATGAGTGTAGGAAATCTTGGGGATAGAGAGGGTAGCCAGGACAGTTCTGGGCAGTTAGATAGTGAAGACTTGAACGCCTTGCGTTTCTGGACGTACAGTGCCTGAGTGTCAAACTTCTGAAATGGCCACTGGTCTTACTGACGAAGGCACTCCTAGTGCAGAGGAGACTGTGAACATTGGAGAACAGGCTCCAGCAGCACTCATGGACAATCTAACAGATCCACAAAATCACTAAGCTCTGAAATTCATGCAACCACTTACGTATACACTTTCACCTCGGGCATATTTAGCACCCCACAGGCTTTTGGACAGCAGGGCCAGTATCATTTTCCTAATGCTCCTTATGTTATCCTTGGGGCCTGAATACTAACAGTGTTGGCATGCAAACCCATGTTAATACTCCTATATGGCATGTACCCAATATGGCAACTACTAACCTTCCTACACTTCAAACATTACCACCTGTAGTGCTGGTTAGGCAATCTCAGGGACATTTTGCCCAGGCACCTTTGAACTCAGATTGTATATAGGTGTTGCTTACAGCACAACCGACTATACAGTTTACTGGGGAAGATGACTATGACATACATAGATTCCTAAGAGACTGTGAGGCTCAGATACATAGAATGAAGCTTGCTAGTGATGGGGAGAAAATGTGGCATGTTAAAGGTCATATTCAGCCAAATTTCCAGGCGGCTGAAATGCTTGAGGCTCTGTTTTCGAAACCAGACCCACTGCTCAGGAATATGTGGGATTTAAGGAAGCCCTTATAAATACTGTACTTTCGAAAGTGACTGCTATGTGTCAGACGCTTGGGTGTTTAGATTGGTATATAGGGCACAGCAGTATCCAAATTGTACTGAAGGTAAAGCCCATGTGAAAGCAGGCAGTTGTTATGTGGAAGCTAACAAAGCTTTGGTAACTTGGGGGAGGCGGTGGCTCAATCGGTAGAGAGGTGGCCTGCAGTCCTAACGGACCCAGGTTCGAATCCCGGCTGGGGCAGGGAACAGTTTAAGGATTTGAATTTCATTAAATCAGGCTTTACTGATCTACCAGAAGACCCGCCGACATGTCGTAAAAATACCCCTGCTAATACCAATACACCAGTCCTGTATGAGACAACCCTAGCATGTATTCGATATGGACGGTGGGTGTTAGCGCCGAAGTGGTGACATGTAGAGGTGTATGGTATGTAGGAGGACTGCTGGGCCTTGATAGCAGGCTGTGAAGCCTACGCCCAGAGTCGGACACATAAAAAAAAAAAAAAAGGCTGGGGAGACATTGCTGGGGGATTGTCTTATGAGAATGTTCCTCGTCTCTTGGAGTACCTCCAGCATTAGCTTTGTTTGGCCCCTGCCAGGCGAGACAAAGTACTTAGGCAGACGAGAAGACCTCCTAAAATAGCCCTTCATGACTTAAACTTCAAGTTAAAAGCAAACGCAGAAGGAGAGGGCAAGACTGTCTTAACTGTGAACACAGAGAAATCAAACCCTGCTGGTAAGTTCTGTACTGTGTGCAGTAAGGCTGGCCATCTAGCTAAAAAATGTTGGAAAGCTAAAAAGGCGGCATGCCAGGCAGCCAAGACCAACAAAACGACCACGTCTGGGTCTAGTACTTCCATTAAAAGCAGCCAGGCAACAAACAGTCAAGTGAACAGTCCGCCACAGCACAACCAACCCAAAGCTACAAAGCCGAAGATACAAAGTTGGTGTGTCATACACGGGCAGTGACCTCATTCCTCAGACTATTGTCCCATTGTCATTGCCAACAGGGAACAACTCGGTAACATGGCGAGTTCGGGGGAAGCTCTGAGCCGCACACAGAAGTAACGCGAAAGATTGTGAAGTCCACCGATGCATGTGTGGCAGCCATAAAAAAGGTGGATTTACTATAAATTCCTTGGATTATCGGGAAAGGCCAGGTGTCTTTGATAGTTGACACCAGGGCATGTGCAAACATTGTATCTAGTAAAGCTCTAGAAAGACTAAGACAACTGATGCCTCGTGCACATTGGACGTTATCAGCACCTGATGTGATTTTGACACGTGTGACAGGGAGTAAAATGAAGATCATAAGCCAGGGACCGTTGACACTGAGGGCAGATAAATGATCTCCTCTATTGCTTGCTACATTCTATGTGGTTGAGGACTTCCCTCTACCAGCTGATGGGTTATTAGGCCTTAAGTCCATGGAGGAGTATAATGTGATTATACACCCTCAGAGACATTCCATTACCTATAATGGGAAGGAGTTTATGGGGCTTGTTCACTCAGCAACCCAAACTGGAAATAGTGGCGTCCAACAAGGAGCCATTCAACCAGTTGTTACCCTGACAGGTGTAGCGTCAAGGGAATTGCCAGACAAACACGAAACGGAGGGTATGCCTGGAAGCAGGTCAAGGCTATAGTGAGTGGGAATCACCACTTGCCCAGTCGGACTGTCTGCAAAATTCCTGTCCGAGTACCTGATGTGTCGGTGGGAACTGATGTGGCATGCATATCAGAGACTGTAACACATAAGGCATTGTCACTGGGGTCCACCCTGAGCAGTATTGGACAAGACCAGAAGACGCCACTCTTCATCGGATATGAGTGGTAGCGCAGTTAAGCTCAGAGACGGTTGTTATGTAGGCGACTTGATGTGCTATGATGTCCCCGTAAGGGAAGTCGACGATGTACTGGTGAAGGAAGTTGAAAGGATGCATCATGATGAAGTCATCCAGCCTTCTTCCTCACCTTGGAATGCACTGCTCTTTCTGGTGCCTAAAAAGGATGGTGGTGTGAGACCTGTTGTGGATTTCTGGTAAGTGAACAAGGTAACCGTACCGGATCATTTCCCGATTCCGCATCTTAGAGACTTACTACAGTCCCTGGGCAAGGGAAATACCGTTTTCACCTGCCTGGATCTAGTGTCAGGGTATTGGCAGGTGGAAATGACCAAAGAGTCTCATCCCATCATTGCCTTTAGCACTCGTGGTGGGCACTTTGAATTTGTCCAGATGTCTTTTAGATTGAGTAATGTTCCCTTGACATTTCAGAGGATGATAAATCAATTGTTTGGTGACATGTTATGGCAGGACGTCTTGGCGTATCTAGACGACTTGATAATTGTGAGCAAGGTCATGGACACTCTCTTTAATAAGTTAAAACGAGTGATGGAAACCTTAAGGTCCACGGGTCTGAAAATCAAGCTGTCCAAGAAATCTAATACATGAAGTCATGTATTAGATTTCTTGGGCACTTAGTCGATGGTGATAGCATTAAGGCTCTTCCGGATAAGGTTACTGCCTTGATAAATATCCAGCTCTTCCGGATAAGGTTACTGCCCATTATAAATTTCCCTACACCTAAGTCCAAGGATGATGTTCGCTCATTTCTAGGGCTCACTGGCTTCTATAGGAGCTTTGTCCACAGTTATGCTGCTATCGCATCACTGTTAACGGTGCTACTCAAGAAGGATGCAGCATGGAAATGGGGATCATTGGAAGAGAAAAGTTTCAACGACCTCAAGAAAGCCATGATTGAAGCTCCTGTGTTAGCATTTCCTAATTATACTCTACCTTTTAACCAGTGCACAGACGCCTCAGGTTCGGGTCTGGGAGTGGTGTTACAGCACAAGGATGAACAAGGCAAAGTGCACACCATTGCATATGTCAGTAGGGCACTAAGACCCCCAGAAAGGAATTATTCGGTGACACACTTAGAGACATTAGCAGTCGTGTGGGCATTAGGACATATCCGGGATATCATATTCCGTTACCGGCTAACTGTTTTAACTGACCATGTACCCATACGTGACTTGTTCAAAGGGAAGAACCTGCACAGTAAGATTGCGTGTTGGTACAGCAAGGTAAGGGAGTTTGACCCAGAAGTCAGATATTTACTGGGCTGTCAAAATGTTGTTGCTGATGGCTCAAGTAGAAACATTGCTGCTGCCATATCTGAGGATATCCCTCTCACTGGGTATTCCCCGGACACGGTAAAAGCGGAACAACGTAAGGATGCAATGTGGTCTTAAGTCATCTATGCCATGGAGTCTGACGACGAGACATGTCTACCTGAACTTCCAGTACCGATGACTCACTTTCACCTTCAACAAGGACTCTTATATAATAAACCACCGGGGAGGTGCACTGTGTATCAGTTGGTTGTTCCTTCTACTCTACAGGAAGCCATGTCACAGTTTGTTCATGACGTACCTCAAGCAGGACATCCTGGATGCGACAGATGCATATGTGAGACAAGAAAGATGCACTATTGGCCGACCATGAGGAAGGACATAGAAGCCCACGTTAGTCAATGTGTCAAGTGCCGGAAATGCGAGGAATAACTGGACCTCCAACTGCCATCTTGGAGTATCCCCTGCCGGAAAAACCTTGGGATACAGTCTCCATTGATCTGTTGGTGCTGCCAAGAAGTCATCAAGGCTCACACTGTGTGTTAGTGGCAGTGCATCATTTTTCACGATTCACTGTTCTAGCACCTTATTGACGAAAACTGCAGAGGAGGTAGTGCACACTTTTGTAACCTAAGTGTTTTGTCCATATTCAACACCCAAGGTATTGCTCAGCGATAATGGCAGTGAATTTCGTAGCCAAGTGTTACAAGAAATCTGTCGTACATATGGGGTAAAGCATGTCTTTGTTACATCTTACAGTCCCAAGAGCAATGGCCTTGTGGAAAGGACAAACAGGAAGATATTGGAAGTCCTGAGACCAGCGATCAGCTCGATAGAGAATGACTGGCAAGACTGGTTCCACATATAGCAGCTACCATAAACTCCTCAGACAATTCGTCAACTAGGAAATCTCCTCATTACATCCTTTATGGAGAAGATAAAGTATTACCCTACGATTTGCTAGCTGGGCCTGCTACTCCAGTGTACAATCCAGAGGATTACAACAAGGTCCAACTTGCAAGATTATAATGCACACATAGTGAAGTACGAAAATGATTTAAAAGCCTCAAGAGCGGAGATGATAGTGAAACAACACAAAGGTAGTCAAGAAAAGACACTGGAGGTAGGCCAGAAGGTGATGGTCCAGAATCCTGAAAGAACCTCCAAGCTCTACCCAAAGTTCCGTTGGCCATGTTCAGTTATGGAAAGAGTGCATGGACATGCCTATAGAATATGGAATGATGCGAGTGGAGCTCAGGAGATAGTACATGCTGACAGGATCAAGCCAGTAAGTCAAGAGCTAGACCTAACTAACCAATCGTCTGATGTGTTGTCCCCTCTGTCTTCGTCATATTCTATGTTGTGTCTGTACCTGTCCCTATCGAAGAGTATCGAAGCAAGCTACGAGTATCTTCTCTTGCAGAAATGTGGCTGTGGCTTGTATTCCTCTCGCATTGCTTGGGGTGGACCTATGGACGACAACGGACACGAACATGACGGCACTGATGCCAGGAGCACTGAAGAGCCCACTAGGAGAAGTCGTGGTGGTAGAAGATGCTGTCTGTGTGCACTACCCTATGGATGACTACCTCCGAGCTCCAGACACTGTTGAAGGTGGTTTGAAGGGATTAGTTAACCTAAATCATCAAGTGATGGAGACGGGGAAGTCACACGACTTGAAACAGCAGCTGATGGAAATAGGAAAGTTACCTGACCTGAAACGCAGCTGATTGACTTGAATAGTCAAGTTTTCATTCAAGCCTTACATAGGTTAGTCAGACTTCAGACTGAACATATAGATAGGCTCTTAGACAGGCTTGCTAAATTGCATGTCGCTATATCAAATGTAGATTCTGATCTTTCCCAGCATGTCCATGCAGGTCCAAAGAGAGGACTTGTGGACTTTCTAGGTATCCTGTCTCAAAAGCTCTTTGGTACGGTGCTAGACAAGGACGTTGGTGCAATTGGGCAGGCAGATGCATGATTTGGCACTGGTGCACATATGAACAACTAGGTGAGTTCACTAACAAGGCTAACGAGAAAATTGAGACTACCAACCATGTCGTAGGAATTGTGAACAATATCGAAACTAACCTACCAACCTTAACTCACTTGTTAATCACTGAGTATCTACTCTTGATAAGTCAGTCACCGCGTTGGAGTCGCATGCAGCCAATATGGTAGACGGCTTAGTCAATGCAAGTTTGAATAGGATTAATGCTTTATTGGTTCCTACTCATGTTTTAAGCAATGCTCTTGACGTAGCTATGTGAAGCATGGACCTATGCCAGTTTTTGGTATAAATCAGCTGGAGTATTACTATCCACTATTGAAGGCCCAGTTGACCCATGATGGCATCCTGATACTGGTACCTATGAGGAATGCTATAACATACCATGCATGACAGTTCATTCCTTTCCCTTTTGCTACTACTAACAACACACTTGTCATTTAGAAGGAGGATCCAGAAGTGTTAGTTGTGTCTGATGACAAAAGGTATATAGCGGAAACGACTGTGGATGAGTTTGAGAAGTGTAAGGCTTCCTTTCTCGATCTCCATGTATGTCTTGCTTTTCATTTTGTCTTTATACCGTCGGAGGTAGAGGAGTGTAAGATGGCCTTGTTGAACACGAATTCTTCCTCTGCACTGCAACGATGCACTTTCCAACCCATCCAGTTGAAGTCAGTTTTTCATGCTCATGTTCAGTTGCGGACATATCAAACAAAAACACCTCATCCACCAGCAAGTTGGTGTAATGTTCTCCTATCTGGTAACACTGATAGATGTGGAACTTCATCAGGTTCCGTTCGGTCGCTAGAACGAACCGAACGCGGTGATCATTGCGACTGTGCGCAGTTATTGGTGGCACTATATTATATATGCAGCGTTCCACCAGGAAATATACTAATAATAGGGTAAGTTTTCTAAAATTATCTCATAATACACCCTCTAAATAATAGCAGTTATTATGAATGACACGGATTTCTTGAGTGGTTTAGTTTCGAGTCATGAATCATGCAACAGTTAACAATCCATCATGTAAGCCATAGTTAACAGCTTTCCCACAACTATCACTGAACAGTGAATTATCGTGACGCCCATCCTCCCTACCGTGAACCTGACATTGGTAGACCTCTGAAATCGAAGCAAGTTCACTATATACGAGAGGTGGAGCCACAGGAGATGACAGTGTGAGGGTGGAGGACCTGGGAGACAGGAAGAGGGAGGTGGATGAGGAAGGAGGCAGTAGTGGTCGAACTGGGGGCTAGAGGAGAGGGGTGATGAGGTAGGGGACGGTGGACTTTGGTAAAGGGCAGGAGCTACAGTGGGAGGGACAGATTACAAGGTAATGATTGGACCAAATCATTGTTTCGTGGAGAATACGGAATTTTATAGTCAGACCATGAAACATTATGTTGACGTTGCCACGTGTTGTAATTGACCGTCATGGTTTTTAACAATTCACGACACGCTTTCCACTGGGTGGCTCAGTAGCCCCGTATTATGAATATGGTGACTGTATGCTCATGTGCAGATATATGACACGTCCCTAGAGTTTGTTAGATTTTACAGCTGTTGTCATTGTGATTGGGAATTGTAGTCTGTAATGTAGTATCATCATGGATGACGACTGATATTGCAGAGTAGCCATAGGCCTATATACTTTTTTCCTTAATTACAAATAAATACAAACAGCCTGACAGTAATGATGGTCCCTATGAAATTATCATTAATACCTTCATGGCGTCGATATAAACTAAAGGTGGATTGACTTAACCCAGCTTTATGTTACCGTTTTCTGTATACCGTGTTTGGCTGTTGATTTTACACATTGCCAGTGGTTATTAGTTATATTTAGGTTCATACTGAGCAACTGTCTTATGTCCCAAGCATTGCTTCACAAATCTTAGAGGTTGCAATGTCTGCAGTTATCTAGTCTGAGCACGTGCATATTACATTACTGTAACCATGCCATTAGTTACAGAAATCGCTTGTATTAAATGCAACACACTCTTTATCTGCAGTGTGTGTTTTTATGCTAAACAACCGAGTAGCTTTCACACTATGAAATTGACAGGATAAAGATAAATACGAGGACCATTGTCCATTGCCCTCTTCATGGAGAGCAACTACTGAACCACACATCTCAGCGGTGTCCGAACATGGAGCTGTAGCCCTGGTTGATTAACGGTGTGTATTGCAATCCATTATAGAAGACATGTGAACCACTGTCGTTGATGCATAAACATGTGATCCACTGTTCATGTTGTAGCAGTCATTACAGCCATCTACCCCCTCCGTCAGTACCCATATCTGAGTGTACACAGTTGTCGGGAAAAGGGAGGGGCGAACAGTGAACTGGATACTGAGGTTGTGAATCAGATTGTTTAACAGTTACACGTCCTTCATACCATGATTTATGCTATCAGTATAGGGTTTACAGTAATATGACATAAAGATCTTGTAGTACAGCTGATAAGGGACCTTTCTACTCATCCCATCCCAGTATCGTCCCCTATGTTCTGGAACCCAGTCCATCCCCCCCCCCCAAGTAAATAACGTTTTCCTCTACATCTGTGCCATACAGATATTAACGAGAACCATAGGAACGAATCACTACTGTTAACTATTATTTATTGTGGCAAGAGAGAATTCCTTCCTCCCCCTCCTCTGCTCTCGATATCAGTCGTCATCCAAGATGTTACTACGTAAACGCAACAAGAATAGTTCCCAATCGCTATGACAACAGGTGTGACATCAGGCAAACATTCGAGGGGCGTTTCATATATCACCATGTGATGACACTAATAATGCAAGATTTGTGTAATGTTCCACCCCGTGGGAAGCAGGTCGTCCTATGGATGATATAACAAAACATGCTGCTAGACTACATTACGGGTCAAAGTCTGCATAACGTTTAACGATCTGACTACCAAATTCCATAACCAACGTTAAACTATAGCTGATTTGGCACCATGTCACCATCCCATCCTAGCTTCTTACCACAGTCTACTCTTCCCCACCCCATCACTCGTCTCCCGTACTGCCGTCCCCCCCCCACGCCCTCCCACCAGCCAAAACACTATAACCCCATCCTCACCTACCTCCCTCCTCCTGTCTCCCCACTCTGCCTCCTGTGGTGCCACCTCTTATGAAATTGCGTCAATTAAAGAATTCTACCAGTATCAGAGTCACGGACAGGGAGGAGGAGGGTCTCGGTAGTTTTGTAATTATTATGACTGGTGCAAGAATTCAAATTAAGTTATAATGGTTTATATACTGACCGTCGGTAAATGTTGTATGGTTCATGATGTTTGTCGAAAATCTAACTTACGAAACCTGTGTGTTTGATGTGAATGAAATACAGATATGTAAGGTGTGAAATTATTTTATTACCATTTTAACAAAACGTCATTCTCGGTATATTGTTGGCAGGACATTGTTTATTTGTCACCAATAACTGTGCACAGCGGCAAAGATTACAGCAATCGATTCGTCAGAGCGACCGAATGAAACCTGATGAAGTTCCATACCTATCAGTGTTGTCAGATGCAGAGAACATTAAACCACCTCGATGGTGGACGGGGTGTTTCTGTTTGATATGTCCGCAACTGTACCTGCAAAACAGTACATTTTCTTTCGTGAGACAGAGGACACAACACTGACGTGTGCATCACAACACCAGTTCCTTAAAGTAGTCGGATACTATGCTGCACCTGATTTCTGTGAGCTGCATAGTAAAGAGATGGCAATTCTACCTAATAAGCAACATCTAGTTTTGTCGGTGAATTTCTCGTCCCAGTTACGACCCTTTCTACCTTCATTCAATATTTCTTTGATGAATGTAAACAGACTGTCTCATGTGTCAAATGGAACTGAGTTTGTTAGTTACTTGAACAAGACTGATTTAAAACCATATGTACTATCCTATCTTCCTTCATATCTTTCTGCTATTTTGGTCGTGGCATTGGTCTTCTACTTCTTGTGGTCTTGTCCTGTATTTGTGTTTGGGGCTATTATCTTAAAGGCATGAAAGGAGGAAACCCAGTAAAAACACAGGTCCGTTCCTGCGGATTACAAGTGGATTTGCCTGAGTAGTTAGCTACCTTACACATTGGTTAGGCTAAACAGTAGTTAGGACTGCAATGTCGATGGGGATGTCGAAAAGGTGTGGCCGAGCGATGTTCTGGTTCTGGCATCACTTCCACAATGAGTTATGTTTCATGCTACTTATACATATTATATACGTACTGTAGATATGTTTATTCCTATTCAGTGAATATGTGTTGTAGTGTTGAGATGAATATCCAAATACAACCACACTGTTGAGTGTAGTGGGAGAGCAGAGAGAGGCCAGATATTGCCGAGACCAGCACTTTTAGACATAAGCAGGGACAGAGAAGGAGGAGTGAAGGAAGGGAGTAAAGTCTGTATATATTTCAGTCTTGGGGAAATATATATGTGTTAATACTACATATACAGTTAATACTGCCTTATTGAGATGTACTGTATGATGTGCATGGTAGAGCTGTAACTTACATCTACTCATGCACATATCTCCCCATGTCTGAGAGATGCAACATTCTTAATTTGCTGATCCGCCCTGTTTTCCAGGGCTGGGCAGTGAGGGCAGTCAGATACACTCTGGCTATCGGCAGAAGTAGATGCTCTGTTCCATTGTTCTGTCTTGATGCAGCTGTACTTCTTGTGTGGCATAATAAAGAGAGAGAAATACACCTGCTCCAGTTTTTCTGATTCACCTGCACGCTTCCTGCTTCTGTTTCACGGGCTATCACCACCTATCTCGGCGGCACTGTGGCAGCAGAGACGAACGCCAGGAACAAAGTGACTCATTGACATCGATGAACGTTGCCAGGTTTTCACTCACCTAATATGATTATAGCTAGGTATTAACTTAATTAAAGTTTTTCTCTGAATAATAGCAAAAAAAACTTCATCAGTTTACTTTAAAATGGTCAAAAGGTGCAGTTTTGTGTAGTAAAATACATTCTTTTAAGTCTTCTAGTGTCATTTTCACTGTGGTTAACACTATACTGCTTATAAAGGCTTACTTCTGTGTCACGGTCATCCGACACGTTGACTTTCCTCCAGGTGGGTAAGACAAAATTGCGTCACATCTGTCCTTCACAAATTGTCAGCAAGGAAAAATACGTTGAACATAATCTGTAGTTTTTTCATTACATGCAATGTTAAAGAAATACGTTTAATGCTTCGCATAAACCTATAGTATCGCTGTACATAAAGCCCGGGCACTCCTCACCATACTGTACAACTTGCAGCCTCGAGGCTAAGGTACTTGGTCTTACTGGTTAGCTGGGAAAACAAGGTCGCCTCAGGAAGCCAATCATAACTCAGCACATCATTCCGCTCTCTCCACTGCACTAAACTAAGGACCACAGTTCCTGTTCTCTCCAGAATGAGATGTGTACCACAGTGTGTTAATGTTATTAATTATTATTCTTAATACTACCCTTCTTAATTTTTTATGCAGATTTCTTTACAGTTTCCTTTAAATTTGTCGATATCCTTAAAATTTCCATAGAGTTTAAAATTCCTCAAAAACATTTCTTGTAAGGATCAAATTTCCTTAAAATAATGACATTTCTTTTAATGTGGAAACACTGACTGAAATGCAATAAAATTATAGAAGTCATTGCGTGGGCAAATGCAAATTTCCAAGGGGGACAACTGCCCCCTCTTGACCCCCCTCCATACGCCCATGATGCTGATGATGCAGTACTACTTGCAAATACCGGACAAGAAATTGATAGACTAGTGTAGAGTTTTGGTGATGGCTGTGACCATCGTGCCTTGAAAGTAAATGTAGAAAGGAGTAAAGTCATGGTAACTGAGAGGGAAGGTGATCCCCAGTGCGATGTTACAGTGAATGGAAAGAGACTGGACTTGGTGAGAGAGTTCAAATACCTGGGTACAGTGATAAAAAAGAGAGGAAAATGTTCACAAGAAGTGGAAAGTAGAGTGACACAAGGAAGAAAAGTAGCTGGTGCAATGAAGGCCTTGATAAGAAGAGACTTGAGTGTTGCAGTTGCACGAGGCCTACATAAAGGAGTGTTAGTACCAATTTTAACATATGGATATGAGAGTATGGTGTGGCGTGAAAATAAAAAGTCAAGAGTAAGAGCAGTGCAGATGGGACTGCTGAGGAATGTTTGTGGAGTACAGAGAGTGGATAGGATACGAAAAAATGTGATTCATGAAAGATGTGGCGTGAGGAAGTCTATGGATTCCAGAATCGAAGAGAGCATACTGACATTCTATGGTCATGTGAAGAGAATGGATAAATTAGAGTGGTGAAAAAGGTATATATGATCGAATATGAAGGAGGGCGAAGGCGAAAAAAGCCAAGGAGATGATGGAGGGCTATGGTGAATGAGTGTGTGAGGAAGAGAGATATGGAAGTCGGTGAAACTGGGGGACTGACAAGAGACTGAGCTGGCTGGAGGAATTTAGTCAGAAGAAGTGCATGATCAGGGATTTGGCACCTCATTTTAACGTGACAGAGCTCGGATTGTCTCCATCAGATACATTTATGTGAAGCTACAGAACGTGTTGAATATATTTTGCGTATTAGATAGAGCCAGGATCCCATTGGCTTGAATGATGAATGAATGGAAGCGTGGCACATTGAACTAGGCAACCTTGGGCTGTCTCGACGTTGCCACTTCTCACCCTGCCCTTGGGTGAGAAAGGAGGTCCGGATGATGATGATCATTTTATATATATATATATATATATATATATATATATATATATATATATATATATATATATATATATATATATAAAATCATCATCCAGACCTCATTTCCAACCCTAAGGCAGGGTAAAATGTGGCAACGTCGAGACAGCCCAGGTGTGTCCAGTTCAATGGGCCATGCTTCCATTCACTCATCATTCAAACCCCCGGAATCTTGGATCTATCTAGTACACCAAAAACATTCACCACGTTCTGTAGCGTCACATAAACGTATCCGATGGAGACAATCTGGGCTCTGTCACGTTAAAAAAGGGGTGCCAAATCCCAGATCATGCGCTTCTCACAACATTCATCCAGCCAGCTCAGTCTCTTGTCAGTCCCCTAGCCTCATCAACTTCCATATCTCTCTTCCTCACACATTCATTCACCATATCCCTTCACCTTCTCCTTGGCCTATTTCGCCTCCTCCCTCCTTTATATTCGATCATATATACCATTTTCATAACTCTATTGTTATTCATTCTCTCCACATGACTGTTGAGTGTCATTACACACTCTTCCATTCTGATGTCCACTGACTTCCTCACTACACATCTTTCACGAATCACATTATTTCGTATCCTATCCACTCTCTGTACTCCACATGCATTCCTCAGCAGTTTCATCTCCACTGCTCTCACTCTTGACTTTGCACTTTCATGTCACACCCTAGTATTACATCCATATGTTTAAGTTGACATTAACACTCCTTCATGTAAGCCTCGCACAGCTGCAACATTCAAGCCTCTCTTCCTCATCAAGGCCTTCATAGCACCAGCTACTTTCCACTTTTTTTGCACATTTTCCTCTCTTTTCTATCACTGTACCCAGGCATTTGAACTCTCTCAGCAATTCCAGTCTCTCTCCATTCACTGAAACACGACACTGGGAGTAACTTTCTCTCGAAAACCCTCACGTTACTCTTTTCTACCTTTACTCTCAAGGCACGACGCTCACACACATCAACAAAACTCTGCACCAGCCTACCAAGTTCTTGTCCTGTATTTGCATGCATCACTACATCATCAGCTTACAACAAATTTGGGATTTCCATCCATCATCATTTATTACCAATGCCATCTCTCTCTCTCTCTCTCTCTCTCTCTCTCTCTCTCTCTCTCTCTCTCTCTCTCTCCATTACTCGTGTTTTTAATTCTCTCATCACTCCACCCATAGATGCTGAGCAACCATAGGGACATCACATAACCTGGTCGCACGCCCACACCGATTGTGAACCATTCACTTAGATGCTCATTAATCCTTACACATGCCTCACTACCATCATAAAAACTCTTCACGGCACCTAGCAGCTTACTATCTACACCGTACTATCGCAAAATTTTCCACAATCCTTCTCTGTCTGCTTTGTCGTATGCTTTTTCCAGATCCAATAATGCCATAAACACCTTATAGTCCTTCTCACAAGCCTTCTACGCTATCTGTCTCACTGCAGATACTGTATTTGATCCATACATTGTCTGCCACTCCTGAAAGCACTCTGTTCATCATTCACTACGACTTTCGATATTTCTCTTAATTTCTCCAAAATAATTCTTCCATATATCTTCCCTTCAACACTCAAAATTATGCCACGATATTTCTTGCACTCACTTTACTTTCATTTTTGTACAGGGGTGCAAGCCTTTTTCCACTCTTCTGGCGCAGTTTCACTCATCTATGCTTTCTTACAACTCTCCAACAAGCACGTCATTCTGCTCTCTCCACTGCACTGAATCGCCTCTGCATAAACCTCATCAACCCCAGCTACTTTCCTATATTTCAGCTGCTTCACAGCGTTTTTCACCTGTGCGAGTGTCATGTTTCCTGGCACTGCATTCCTTCTCTGCACGTCCCCAGAACCAATCATGTTTACAGCCACTCTGCTATCTCAATTCCCATTCATCAGGCTTTTATAATACTCTTTCCATCTGGTCCTTAATTCATACCCATGGGTTAATAATGTACCAGTTACATCCTTCACAGTTTCGCATTTCTTTCCACTGTCACTTCTACATTTCTGCACCTCTGTCCAGAATTCCTTCATATTTTCAGAGTAATTTGCATAATTTTTCTTCCTTGATCACCATTTACCTCCTTCTTTTTCCTCTTCACTAGTCCCTACGTGGTCCTTGCCCTCAGTAAGTTCAGTTCTTCTTTCAGTAGAACCCCTGTTCTGTAACCACCCTAGCAACTTCTTCCTCTTTTCCTCCAGTGCTCTCCTAACCTATTCATCCCACCATGCCGTACCTTTCTTTTTTGTTGTTACTCTTGCCAAACCACTCACTGCTTTAGCATTCTTAACTAAGCAGCCCCTGTATGCATTCCACAGGCTGTCCAGATCCATTTCATTCCAATTCACTGATTCCAGTTCCTCTCATATTTTGGTTACATATTCATCTGCCATTTCTTTAATCCTCAGCTTTTCGACCTCCAGACTTTCTCCCTGTCTGCTCCTCTCTCTCTCTTGGTCCACCTCACTCCTCTCAGCTTGATCTTGCACACCACAATCATATGATCTGATAGACCTCCATATCGTCCTTTCAAGGCCCTCATATCAGCAACACTACCCATCATCGTCCTCTCTACGAGCACGTAATCAGTCAGGCTCCTTTCAACACGATTCACTTTCCCTGTATACCATGTATATTTATGTGCATCTTTGTGTTTGAAATACGAGTTAATAATGCTCAACCTCTTTTGCTGACACATAACCTTCAGTCGCTTCCCATTATCATTTTCTCTCGTTACTACATTACAACCTATTATGTTATCCTCAGGACCAGTGCCTACTCTTCCATTCATATCACCCATTACGATCACTTTATAGCTCTTGGGCAATTCTCCCACTGCTTCATCCAGCTCATCCCAAAACCTGTTATTCTGTCTCACTCCTGTCATCACACGGTGCATACGCTACAATTACTGCCACTTTAACCTTCTCAGACTTGAACCTGACATACATACATCTCAAGCTGACACATTTGTAATCTCTCATTCCAGTCTGCCACACCTGATTCTTCAACAAAGCAACTTCTACCTTGCATCTTCCTCGCCCATTCATGCCCGATCTTTTACATTTCACACCCTCGCACTCCTCCACTTCACACCCTTTCATCTTTGATTCACACAATGCCATCACGGCATATCTTACACTCTTGGACACACACACACACACACACACACACACACACACACACACATCTATATATATATATGTGTATATATATATATATATATATATATATATATATATATATATATATATATATATATAGTATATATATATATATATATATATATATATATATATATATATATATATATATATATATATATATATATATATATCATTATCATCATCATCAGCCGGTTGAGTATCCACTGCAGGACCGACCTATCCCAACTGAAGTCGGGACGATACAGCCAGTGTATCTCTACCAAGTGGCTTAAGCCCCAGTCACACTGCAGGCACGACTTGTTGCAAACCTGAAAATTGCGAAACCAGTCTTCGTCTATGGAGGTCTCTGAGCAGTCGTGCCATTGATCGGCTACCGGTGGTTGTCCAGTGTCCTTCCAGCATCTGTCCAGTGGGCGGCCGAATGGCGACCATGGGTAGGGACACACAGGTCAAGACACCGAAGGGTGGCCGGCCAGTCGTCGGCAGGCCACTGACAAACGGCGGCCGGTCTGAGTCCTGTTGCAGTTTAGATCGCAACCACTAGACCGACACCAGCCGCAAATTGGCCAGCGGCTAGTCTCGGTCCAGCCCACCACCTGTCGCTCAGCCAATTGCTGGCTGGACGGCAACCAGACTTCAACCACCATCCTGGACGGGAGGCTTGTGGACGGCGGCTACTGCAGTCCAGTCATCACCTTGACAGAGTGCGGACGGCCACTGCACAGAGCAGGCAGCGACTGGCCTCCGTCCGCATGGCAACCACCACTTAAAAATCAGGTGTCGCCGATCAGTCGCAGTCCATAAGCCAGCCAGACACAGTCCAGCTGCCCACCAGACGGCTTCTGTGCCACGACGTTGGTGGTCACGGGGAAGTTTTTCATGCAGCACAAAAACCTTGCGATGAGTTTTTGGTTGCTATGGTGGCCTGCGGCTAGACCGAGACATATGAAGACCGGTTGTAAACCTCACCCAAACCACCCACGACTTCCAGGTCGCGGGTGGTTTGCGATAAGTCGTACCTGCAGTGTGACTGGGGCTTTAGGTCATCTGGTAGAGATTGCATATAGGGTGAGAAGTGCTTGTAAGTGTAACTGTAGTGTTAGAGTGGCTTTGGATGTGTGTGTAGTCTGTGAACCAAGTGTAATCGGCCCGCACAAGCCGACTGGGTGCAAGCATACTTTATAGTAAGCGACACTGATTCAACCACAGCACCCCTTGTGTCCGCCAATGCAATACGTGGCCAGGTGAACACTCCCAAAGTTTATTACCCTGGCGGGGCGCGAACCCTGGTTCACCTGTGTACGAAACGCACACTCTACCACTGTATCACAGAGGCTCCAAATATATATATATATATATATATATATATATATATATATATATATATATATATATATATATCCTATTATTTTTCTCTTGGTTTTATATCTTACTTTTTGCTTCACACCCTCCGTCTCCCCATCGATTTTCATTTTCCTCTCACCCTCATCTACGTATTTTGTACACTTCTTCATCTTCCTTTACACTTCCTCCTTGTCTTACTGTTTTTTGTCACTTCGGTTTCCATCTTTTCCTCCCTCTCTCGTTTTCCCTTGCTTTTTATCCCATTTATTCTCTTCTCTTGCTCCCCACCTAACTTCGTCCTTTTGCTCATCTTGAAACCTTACTTCGTCCTCATGCACTTCTTGTTACCATACTCTGTCCAATTGCTCTTCTTGTTACCTTCTTAATTTTTCTTTCTCATTCTCCTCTCCCTCTGCCCCCTCTTTGCTTCTTTTGGTTCTACATATGTCCTTGGTCTTTATTCTGTCCTACTCCTCCTCTTACACTGTCTTTTGACCTTCCTCCTTCTCCCCATCTTCTTTCTCTTTTTTTACCTTGGGCTCTTATAGTCACTTCTGTCATACTCTTTATACTAACTATTGGTCCTCATAGGACCTTCCATCTCTTTCTCTTCCCTCTTCTTTTACATTTTTTTCATTTTCCCTTTCCTCCCATCGCCCATTGTTTGTTGTGTTTTTGACCTACTTCGCCTTCTCCTCTCTTTCTTCGTACGTTTTTTCACCCATTTCTCTGATCTGCTCGTAATTCCTTCTTTCTCCTCTTTCATTGTTATATCTTGCCCCTACCATATGCATATACCTCCCACCCCCTTTTCACTCCGCTACTCACATTCACTGTCCCGCCCTTCACTCTTCCTTTCGTTCACTCCCATTTCTTCCTTCTCTTCCTTCATCCCAGACTCCATACTTCCCCTTCCGTTTGTCTCTGATTAGCCCCACATCCTAATACCCTCTCTTTCCCCTAACTCAACCACCATCACCCCATCCCCTTACTCTTTTCTCTCCCTCCCCCTCTTCAATGACTTTCCCCTTTCGTTCTAAAATGACTCAGCCCCTTTCGTTTTCTCTTTGTGTCCCTGTTTTCCACTAGTGTCCCCTCTTCCCACTTCCTCTCCCCTTCACTTCTTTCATTCCTCTCTTTCTTTCCTTCGTGTTTGATTCCAGTAATACCCTCTTTTCCACTTCCTTTCTGTCTTCCATTGCAACTCCCGTGCCCTTCTCCTAGATGTTTCCTAAGCTACCTCCACTCATGCATTTAATTTCATATCGTAGTCGTTTGTCTTTCGCTTCCCTCTGTTACACTTCAGTTGCTTACATTTCTGCCATTCCTTTTTTTTTTTTTTTTAAGTTTCTTTTTACGCATTCAGTCCCTTTACTTCCTTCCCCCTTCTTCACTGTCCTTATTATTCACCATTGCTTCCCACATGCTTCTCATCTTCTCTATTATTGCTCCCCTTTCCCCTCCTCCAATCCTCTTTCCTTTCAGTTAAGCCTTTCTCTCTCTTTTTCTTCCCCTCCAAATTCATTCATGAATTCCTCATCCTCCCCCTTTCCTTTCCATCCACTTACCTTTCACAGTCCTTTCCCCTTTCCCTTATTTCCCTTTACAGTAGAGTGTCATACTCCTTCCTTTTCCCTATTTCCACTCAGTCCTCATCTCTTTAACAAATTAATTTTCATCATCCTCTCCGTCTCCCTCCCCTCTTTTCTCTCTTCCGCCCATTTCTTCCTCCCCTAATACTTCCCTCCTATTTCTTTCCTTTTCCTTCCTTCCTTGTCTTGACTCTTTCTTCTCTTTCCAGCTGCTTATCATCCAGTCTTACTCCTCTCTTTCGTTTCTTCCAAATTCCTTTCCATCTACCCCTCCCTCCCTCTCTCTATGCCTATCCGCACCGCCTCACCCTACTTTCTCTTCTTCCCCTTTTCATTCTTCCCTCTTCCCTTTCCTTGTTTTGTTTTCCGCATGTCCCTCTTTAATTTCTTCCCAACTTTTTGGATCTTCTCTTCCCTTTCCTTACTTCTTCCCCTCCACAAGTCATACCCTTCTTCTTTCCTATTTTCATTTTATTTTTATCTCCTTCTTCAGTTGATTTTAGTTTTCCTTGCCCCTCCGTTCTCCTTCCTTCTCCACTTCCCGTCTCCTTCCCTCACTCCATCAAACTCTTAACTGACGATAAATCTTTCCAGAACTGACATGAACCAGAAGATAGAACGGGCTGCTCCCCTGCTGTTTTATTCCTTTCTTCCTCTTATATCCTTTCCCCTTCACTTCTGCGTTAATTTTGTTTTTCTTTTGCCCAATTCCCTTGACTTTCCCTTTCTGCCTTTTCCATTTCATCCTTATTGCCCTCATCTCTTCCTTTACTCTGCAGTCTCTTCTTTTCCCTCCCTTCCTCTCTCACTCCTCTTCCATAGTCCTTTCCTCTTCCCCTCCTTCCTCTCCCATCTTCTTCCCTCTTCCTTTTCGTAACACTGACATAAAACACAAGATTAGTTTTACTGCCACCCTGGCAAAAAGGCCGCATGAGTTTGTATAAAGATGCATCATCATCATCAACATAATTTAAATCATGGTGTTCTTCATTATCTATTTGCCTCTGCATCGTCATACTTCGTATCGTAATCTCATTAACAATAACATTTTCAAAATTATACTTATCATCAAAACCCCATTTGTAAAGCTTGATAAATTTGCTGGGCGCAGTAAAGTAACTACAATAATCGGTGCACTGCGAAATTAATTTGAAGAAGGAAAAGACGGACAATAAATGTATTTTCCAAAAGCATGACATGGAGACCACCTAAATCATATATTTAAAGTTATGAGTGAATTCGACGACATCAGTCGTGAAAATCTGCTCGAAATACAGAATAGTGGTGCGACTAGAATTGGCAGAATCAAATGTAAAGGTAAAGATTATATATATATATATATATATATATATATATATATATATATATATCGTCACCCTCATAAAGAAACTGCCTAAGTCATTTTTTCTACTTTTCGGGAAATCGAAAAAAAACGTCTCGTTTTCTTAACTTTTCAATGACTTAAGCAGAAACTTGAGGCTCACTTTAGACCTGACAAAGGCAGCTATATCAATAGGTGCGCCACGTGATGAAGAATTGATTTAGGCAAAAATCCAGAAATCGCCGAAAAATGACTTACGCAGTTTATGAGATTTCGTCCATTGGAATAGTGGAGTAAGCTGCCAGATACAGTATGTAAGCTGTCAGATTAGTTAAGTAACTAACTTGGCACTACAAGGACAACAGTCGGCGATAAAAGTTCGCCTAATAGTTAAAGTATTGTTCTTTTCACTTTCCTCTGCCCTGCTGGCTAACACTCCAAAACTGAAGGAGGTTTGGCATGTTTCTCTGGCCATGTATTTCACCTCTTGTACTTGCTACTTTTCTCTGCTGGATAATAAACTTGACCTAAGACTGGTTTAGCATGTTTCTCTGCCCATGTATTTCACCTCTTGTGCTCGTTACATATCTCTGCTGGATAATATACCAGACCTGAGTGAAGCTTGGCATGTTTCTCTGCCCGTCGGTGATTCTCTCTGACATGAGGCGTCATGAGGAAAGCGATAGACATGACTTAACTTTGAAGCAGACGAAGTGGAACAGTAAAAGAGCTTGTAGTCAAGCCTTTATTAGCCAGGGAGTATGATGGGCAGGGGGAGCGCCGTCCTTTTCTCCTTCCATTTCGCCCTGGTTGGATCTTTGTCATTCGCTCTACTCTAAGGCTATCGGGTAAAATCACTGTAGGCCAATAGGTCTTTCATCAATACTTCTTATGTAGCGTACTCTTATGAACATAATACTTAAGGCACCATTGTAGGGATGAGATGAACGACTACCTTTGATATCTTTACTGCCTCTAAGCGATTTAACTTAAAAATAGACCTCTTACTGAAAGAGTTAATGACGCTTTATATCACCAATCAGTTCGAAACATTCCGTCTGTTCAAAACAAAACTGTCTTAAATGTTTTGAAAAGTTTCTTGGGTTCCTGTCATATCACAGGGTTTCTTAAGTAACTGTTCGCTGTCTCGTTAATTATAATAATGAAGCGGATCATTACTTATGTCCACAAATCTACTTTTAAACATCCAAATTAAACTGAATAAAATACATAGTCGGGAAAAGATTGTGAATGAAAAATAAAATCTGGCTCTAGGTGAAAATTTGAGCAATAATCACTTTGTGAGGAAATCAAAGAGAAAGAGAGAATCAGGAGGGTGAAATGGAGCTGAAATGAAACAGAAGGGGAGTAACGAGAGAAAAAACTGGGGGGTATGAAGGGGAAGTTGATGTATTTGACGTCTGCTGAAAGGAGTCCTGCCTTAATTAAACGACTAAATCAGTGAGACGTGGCAGAGGGTTACATTTTCTAGGCTCGAGAATAAAACAGTAAGTCTCTTGGTAGGAAAAATAATATTTTCTAAGATTATATAAAAATTTAAATAACTGGTGTTGCTTATGTAGAAATTCGAGAGAGGAACCTGGACAACTTCCCCTTGAGATGAGGAAACAATCGTCTGGCATCATCATCATCATCATCAGCAGCAGCAGCAGCATTCATACCCTCATTCTTGTCATTTACCTTAACTTAATAATGGATTAAAAAACTATTTCGTTAACTCCCTTGCAGCCAACGGACCTTCCTACGTTGAGTCAGTGTGATATAGAGTTACCGGACCACTATCCGATTGCTAATCTGGGAACTGACCGCGGCTTGAGGAGTCAGTCTGCTATTCAGCCGTGTGAAGTTCTGAATGGAGGCCAACTATCACCATGTGATGTTTGACCTAAGCCGTGATCTACCTCTGGTAGCCCCTATGTTTGCTCAGCTGTGACCCGGTCTGGCAGGCACCGTATCGGACATGATAAGAATCAACCAGAGTCAAATTACAAGAAAGGATGTGAGCCAGAGTCAAATTCAAATGATGAGAACCGTCCCCCTAGGATGCACTAGCCAACCATATCTCAATAACCTGTCATGACCATCCCCTGTAGGAGATGACTGGGGAATGACATAGTCCTGATGTCAGATAGGTTAGGGAAGAAGAGGTGTGGCTACTGGGATATATCAACAGCGGCTACAGATGGAAGACACACTCGCACTCCAGCTTCTTCCAAGTCACTCTCCCTACTTTAAGTTACCTAGTGACATAGTGTAAGAATTGCTCCTTGACGTCGTATAGTGTTAGGAATTGGTATTAATGTAGGTTGTACACAGCAGCTTAGAAACATAACTGTTCCCTTTAATATGTTCTCTGATAAGAGGAGTGTCTGATCTTGTTTGCGTGAATTTGTGTTATTCTAGTTTGGTTAGGAGTGTCCCGCTGTGTACCTGTTTAATATATCAAAGACCTAATTCCGTGATGTGCTGCGAAGAGATTTTGTCAGTAGAGTAAGGTTTATTTGTTTAAGTAGTCACTGACTTTTATTTGAACCCCCAAAGAGAGAGAAAGAGAGAGAGAGAGCATGGGTATACGAAAAGCTATGGTGAATAATTAATCTAATTTGATGATACGCTACTGGATAAACAATACAAAAAGAGAGTTTCACTTACCGTAATTTTGTACAGAGTCTTTTAGTTTGGATTTTAAAAGCCAATTAATATCTAACTTTTCTTTTTCTCTTAAACAACAGTTGTTCTGCAGAGTCAACAAAGAACACTGTGCTTTTTTTTTTTTTTTTTTTATCATGAGTAACAAAATGTTTTGTGAAGTTGGAAAAGGATGGAGATCACTAATTTTATTTAATATTTTCTTTAAAGTAATATGTAAAACCTTACAGAAAACGACTGCAGTTTTTAAAGTAATTTTAACAACCAATGGGAAATTTAAGTTGCCTGTTGTTCCCATAAATGAGTATTCTGCTGTGACTTGTATCATGAGTACATTATCCCCCACCTCAACTATCCGGAAATGAAATCTTACCTCTTAAGGTGTTTATGCATTCACTCGTTCTTCTTTTAAGCTAACACATTCAGATTCTTACGACTCGGCCTAAGATGAAAAAATCGTCTACTAATACCAGAAACAGTGGAGGCAAGTGAAAATTTTGAGGGTTAATAACGCAATAATTAAAGATGCTTTATGTTTATGTATTTATCTTATGTTAGTGGTAAAAAAAAAAAAAAAGACCGACAGGTATCATGGAATTTAACTTGGGCTTCGCTTCAACGAAGCTACTGTCACACTACTACAGATAGAAAAAAGAAAATAAACAAATGAATATAGAAATTTAATGGTCCCAAGATGTACGGCGTCTCTCTCTCTCTCTCTCTCTGAGGTTGCCATATCAGTGCAGAAAAATATGTACTTGAATCATGTGATATATTTGTTCCCAGCCTTAAGATAATATGGTTATATGAGAACCTGCCCGCAGGAATTTTCAACTCTAGTTGAGAAAAATTCAAGACTGTGTTTTCATTTTCTTTTTCAAAAACTGTTAACTTAAAAAAAAAATATTGTGTACCACGAACACAGATTTTTTCCACAGTCTTAGCAGCATTTTTATATATCTATTCTTTCATTTCCTCTTGTTCTAGCTCGCACTCGCTGAATCTTTTTCAGAGAGAGAGAGAGAGAGAGAGAAACAGTTGGGGTGCAAGTGGAAAAATATATTAGAAGCGACTGGTATAGTGTCGATGATATGGTAGTTAGAGGGATGAGGTTGAAAGCAAGGTGGATAACAGAAAAAAAAAAATAGAAATGGTGACTGTAGATGACATTAAGTGAAAGGAAGTGAAGAGAAAATAACGAGTATAAGTGGAAGGGGAGAAAAAATAATATGATAACAGGAATTAAAATCATGAAGAGGATTTGTCAATTTGCATAAATAAACAAATAAATGGAAGGGGATATAAACTGACAATTTAAAAATGAGAAAAAATAAACGATAGGGAAGAGAAGTAAAATATAATAAAAGGTAGGAAGTAGAGAGAGAGACTTTTTTAAATACTTTTGTAAAAATGGATCCGAACGAATGAAAGAAGAGAAACAGAAAATGGACAACAGAAAATGAGTGTACTGAAATTGGAAAAGAAACAGAATCATAGGTACAGTGTTTCAGATATGTTAGCATTTATAAGAGTGGAGAGGATGGAGGGTGAAAGACTGACGAAGAGAGTGTATGTGAGTGAGGTGGAGGGGGGAAGAGGGAGGGGGAGGCCGAGGACGAGATGGAGGGATGGGGTGGAGAGGTATATGAGAGAGGGGGGTGTGAGTTGGGAGCAGGGCAGTGAAATGGCGGGGGACAGGGCGACTTGGAGGCGATTTGTTTGTGGCCACCCCAAACGGGATTGAGGCGTCTGGCAATAGATAGATAGATAGATAGAAATACTGAAATTGGAAAAGAAACAGAATCATAGGTATACTGTTTCAGATATGTTAGCGTTTATAAGAGTTAAGGCAGTGTATTCCAAAATTTTAATCAGAACGACCCTCTCACTTCAAAAGTCTAAAACCCCTTCCCCCCCCACCCATGACGCTGTTTACAAGACCGAAGAATGTGACAAGGAAGAGAGGTTTTTATAGTATATATATATATATATATATATATATATATATATATATATATATATATATATATATATAAAGTTTTTGGCCTATTGGAGTAATTTTTGGACGCGTCATGGTTCCCGCACCTCTCGTGAAAAGTAATGACTTGGCAACCTCAGGGCCTGAGACGTGTGGCAGCCCGGCCAGGTTGATTAGTTCAGCATCAGCTGTTGAGGGAGAAGGTAGCGCGCAGCTGGGCATTTAAATCGTACTCTATTTACCCTGTCCCGGGATGCGCGTCATATTCCACTGTACCAATAGTGCTTGTGTTTATTTTTGGGCACTATTGTGATTAGATTTGGTGTTTGCAACAGGGAATTATTTTCTTTTTAATCATTCCTGGCCGTTATCAGCCGTTGGCCTAACGAAGATTGTGCTATGGTACCCTGTTTTTCAGTGTGTCCCAACAACTACACTCCCTCTACCCTGCACCCAATGTAAGTATTCAACCATTGAATAATAGTGACAGTGAATCAGGCGAATATAGTGTGCAATAGCTAGTGTGAAAGGACATGGTGAAATGTTTAGCAGGGGGAGGCGGGAAACCACCTGATGAAACGGCATTGTCTTGAATGGAATATTTGGCAAGGTGTTGATGAAGTCCATGTTTTGTGCTGATATATGGTGGATAGTGTTACTGTGCAATATATAGGAGTATAGTGCAACGAGTGTACATGATGAAATATTGGCTAGGGCAGGAGTCACGTACATTCGACAAGAGTTCCACCAGGACCACCTAGTGGCGGGATCTGGGCACCGTGGAAACAGCGCCTGTGTGTGTGTGTTCGTGTGTACATACCCAAGAATTTTTCTTTTTGAATCGCTAAGCTTCATCCTCGGTGTCGTGTTATATTATGTGGTCATTGTATTATGCTCTGATATTGGCTAAGAAATATTGTGTGATTGTTTGGAATAATGAGCTGTGGTGCACTATGCTATTGATAAAGTCTGAGTTATATAATATAATTATTCTCTTATAGTGTAGCATGAACCACGCTACAGGTTGAGTTGTGGTTCAGAAACAGTAGGCAAGTTCACCCACAAGTGGCGCGATGTATGGGGAAGGGGAAAGTATGGAAGTGAGAGCGAGCGTGGCAGGTGAAGGGAAGAGGGGGTGAAGTGGGAGTCACGTCGTTTACTCCAACAGTTAAACGTTCTTTGCCTTTACAGTATATTTATTAAGATGTCAATGATATCCTGTATCCTAAATTATCATAAACCTATTTATATTTTATTATTCATTATTATAGACAACTGGTTACACACATTATAACACACCAAACATAGGGTACCCCATCTCTCGTTAACAGACAATATGCAGCCTGCTCCACCACCTCAACTCTCTCTCTCTCTCTCTCTCTCTCTCTCTCTCGTCAGCTGCCTATCAGTAGACACACACACTTTATTATTTTCTGCTGATGGGCAATGAGAGTGCATACAATATGTTTACCCATAATTTAATACTGTCAAAATACAAGTGCAATACATTACCGTCTCACCTGACGGAATACGTTAGCCAATAAACAATACTTATGTGCATAGCCTACGTTTCAGTAATAGTCATAGGGTAGCCATACCCACAGTGATGTTTTTGTAAATGTTTTAGGTAATCATGTATTCAGTGGCGGATACCTGTTAGAGGGGAGGTGACAGCTGAAACCCCCAATCCCGATAACTACTCTGGTGAATTATGTTGTCACTGTAGAGGTTCCTCTACCTCCAGTTATGTCAGTTATTAGGGTTACTCTACTGATGGACAGCCATTTCTTATGAAAAATACAAACAGCCTACTGTATTATGAACTCTAAAAATACATTATTGAGCATCATGTGGGAGCATTGCAGCTCTGACGCACTAGTCATAGTCCTGGTCCGTTTGTTACAGTTTTCCAGCCTGACAGTGTGGTGTTAATGAACATGATATTGATGTTACGATTCAATATGCTTATTTTCCTTAGGAAGAACAGAATTCATAAAAGGATTTCATTCAGTACACAGAGTGCGTGTTGGTGTGGGACAATACGTGTGATGGGGGTGGGAGGAGTGTTGTAAGTATGTGATGTGGGTGTGTCATAATGGTAATGTGGCTCTGTGCATACGTGGCTAAGGACGTCCGCGACTGATATGCGTAATCTGTGTCTCTAACACTTGATGACACGCACCTCAGTAGCAGTTAGGTTCTATTTATAAGTTTTATTTTAGGCGCGAGGAGGAAGGAACCAAAGGCCATGAGCCTGCAATAACAGTTCCCTCCAAGAGAAAAACAAAATACAAGAGAGAGCCAAATTCAAGACCCGATCATTTCGACATGCCTGGACACATTGCGTTTGAAAGACTGGAGATCATAGGAAGCAGGAAATACAGACAGAGGGAGACAGTTCGAGAGATGACCTGTTGCATAAATGAAGGACTGGGAGTAACGGTTAACTCTTGCATTAGAGAGTTGGACAGAAAAGGGATGAGAGTTTGCTACTAGACGGGTGCTACACGCCCGTCGTAGAGGTGGAGGAATGCATGCAGACATTTCAGAGGAGCAGTGACCATTGAAGTAGCAATAGAAAAGAGATAAAGATGCAACAGTGCAGTGAAGAGAAAGAGGTTGAAGGGAGTCAGTAAGAGGAGGAGAGTTAATGGGATGAAAAGCGTTTGACTCCACCCTATTGAGAAGAGCTGTATGTAGGGAGCCTCCCCACACATGAGAATTGTACTCCACACAGGGGCGGATGAAACCCCTGTATAGAGTCAACAATTGTGCAAGGGTAAAGAAGGAACGAAGTCGACTTAGCACTCCTAATCTTTTGGAAGCAGATTTTACAAAGGGATGTAATATGATCTTTCCAAGATAAGTCCTGAGAAAATGAAACCCCAAGCATGTTCAAGGATGATGCAGGATTAAGCTGAATATTATTAAACATTTGTGGGTATACCTGTGGAAAATTTTGTCGGGTTGATAGGTGTAAGGACTGAGTCTTAGATGCATTAAAAACAATCAGATTATTTTTACCCCAGTCAGAGATACGAGCCAAGTCAGACATGAGGTGTGCCATAGCCTCATCCCTTGTTTGTTGAAGTAACTGCTGAGATGGGCGTTGCGGGAACCGAATGGAAAGGTGAAGGATGGAGTCATCAGCGTATGAGTGGATAGGGTTAGATGTACAGCTTAGAAGGTCATTGATGAATAAAAGGAAGAGAGTTAGTGATAGGACAGAGCCCTGAGGAACAGCACTGTTGATAGATGTAGGAGAAGAACGATGGCCGTCTACAACAGCGGCTATAGAACGACCAGAAAGAAGCTAGAGATGAAGGCACAGATAGAAGGATAGAAACTGTAAGAGGGCAGTTTGGAAATTAAAGATTTATACCAGACACGATCGAAAGCCTTTGAGATGTCAAGTGCAATGGCAAAGCTTTCTCCAAAGGTCCCGAAAGGAGGATGACCAGGAGTCTGAAAGGTAGGTGAGATCACCAATGGAGCGTCCCTGACGGAACCGGTACTGACGATCATAAAGAAGGTTGTGATAGGAAAGATGCCTTAAATTTTTTCTATTAAGAATTGACTCAAAAACTTTTGAAATACAGGATGTTAAAGCAATTGGACGATAGTTGGAGGGTTGGGAATCGTCACCCTTCTTAGGGACTGGCCGAATGAGAGCAAACTTCCAGCAAGAAGGAAAGGTACAAGTTGACAGACAAAGGAGAAAGAGTTTACTCAGGCAGGGTGTAAGCACAGAAGCACAGTTCTTGAGAACAACAGAAGGGACTCCATCAGGCCCATATGGATTGTTAGTACTGAGGCCAGTGACGGCAGAAAATACATCAGCTGAAGAAATTTTAATGTCAGCCATGAGGGAGTCAGAGGGCGGAAGTGAAGGAGGAACAGCACCGGAATCGTCTAAGATGGAATTGGAGGAGAAAGCCTGAGTGAAGAGATTTTCTTTATCAGTAGAAGAAATAGCTACAGAACCATCAGAGTAGAAAAGAGGAGAGACGGATGATGACATAAAGTTGTTAGAAAGGTTTTTGGCAAGGTGCCAGAAGGATCGGGAAGAATTCAAGTTGGAGAGTTGAGAGCATTTAGTACAGATGAAATTATTTTTAGCAAAGTGAAGAATAGACTTAACACTATTCCGGACAGTAATATAAGCAAGATGTGATTCAGGAGTGGGTTGGCTCTGGTACCTTTTGTGGGCCCTCTCCTTGTTGCGGAGAGCATTAGAACAAGCATGATTAAACCAAGGTTTTCTTGCATTAGTCAAAGGATGTGGGAAAGGAATGTATGTTTCCATGCCTGGAAGAATACCTCTGTAATGTGCTAAGCACACTCGGATGGCTCCCGGCCACTGAAGCAATAATCGTTCCATGGAAAATCAAAGAAGTACTGCCTGAGGACCTCCCAATCAGTAGCTCCGAAGTGCGAGAAATGTCGTTTTTTTGGAGAGTCCACAGGCTGTACCAGAGCGATAGGACAGCTTAAGGTAATAAGGTTGTGATCAGAGGAGCCCAACGGAAAGGAAAGATTAACAGTGTAAGCAGGAGGGTTAGTTGTATGTTGGAACTCTCTCCAAGGCTGTCAAGAGTACTGATAGGGTGCTGTACAAGTTACACTAGGTCAATAAGGATAGAAAAGATGTAGGCTTGTTCACCAGGTGGATCAGTGAAAGGAGGGGAGAGCCAAAGGTGGTGGTGAAAATTGAAATCTCTTAAAATGGAGATTTCAGGTAAAGGAGAAATGGATAGGATGTGTTCCACTGTAGAAGAAAGATAGCCAAAAAATTTTCATAGTAGAATTAGGGATATGGAAACAGCGCATATATATTTAGTCAGAGAATGACAGGAAAGCCGAAGTCAGAGAGTAGTGAATTCAGAAGAATCAAGTTCAGGAACATGAGAACAAGATATGTCATTGAGTACATATACACAACAGGTATCTTTGACTTTGAAATGAGTATAGGGAAAGTGGGAGGAAGCAGAGAAAATTTCGCTATCAGTTGCCTCAGAAAGCTGAGTCCCAGTTAAGAAGAAAAGTGAGGTTTAGAGGAGGAGAGATGGTGCTTAACAGATGGAAAGTTAGAGAAAAGGCCGCAAATGTTGCAGAAATGAAGAAGTGAGTCAGACGGTGGTTCCAGGAAGCTCATAGAGTCATCATCGGGAGAGGGGTGGATGGTGGGGGCATTTATGGTTCCTTGCCCTGGGAACTCCGAGGCTTGGTTATTAGATGCTATTTTTCCTTTTTAATTTTGAGAAGGAAATGTAGTGTGTAATGTGCATGTACTATGGCATTGATAGAGAAACTTATACCGGAGACCATGTTGGCCTACTCTCTATGTTACTGAAACGTTGAAAAAGTTCAGCAAAGGGGAATGGTCAGGAAGTAGTCCTGACAGCTGATGAAACAAGAGTTCCAGCTCTCCCTGTCATCAGCTTTCCATCCATCTTGGGAATACTGCCCTGCTCGACTGGTGCTAAAGTCTACTTTGTCCTGTATCGAAGGCTACAGGGGCAATTCATTTTTCAATATATATATATATATATATATATATATATATATATATATATATATATATATATATATATATATATATATATATATATATATATATATATATATATATATATATATATATATATATATATATATATATATATATATATATATATATGTAATGTGTGTGTGTGTGTGAGTACTGTAAACTTGTAATCATCTGTCATCGCAATATCCGGCCCAATGCAATATCCGGTGCTGCTGGCCTGGCTCTGTTAATGAAATTATGCAATACCTGGCCCCAAAACGGGACGTAACTGGTGGTTCTAAGCAATATCCAGCATCTAGGGTTATCATTCGGCATGTAAATGGTAGCCTGCCAGGGCTTTATTATTGTGTTTTATCGTTACTGTAGTGTATTTTATTCTAAGGTTTTATCTTTTAATCATGGGAAAGTTTTTAGGAGAGAAAGTTGACATGGATAATAATGCAGAAACCGGCTCATAGCCGAATGTTGAACCGGATGCATTATCCAGTTCAGTGCTGAACCTAATGCTTTATCCAGCTCATAGCAGACTATTGAGCCAAATGTAATATCCGGCAATATCTGGCTGGACTGAATTACACCGGATAACTGAGAGTATTGTATCATTAGAGAGAGAGAGAGAGAGAGAGAGAGATTTGGAGGCAGTTAGTGGATCGGACACTGAATACCTTCTCAGTCAGATGCCTTTGGAGGAGGGCATTTGTGAGTTTGTAGATGGATGGCCTACTTAACTCCTTCCATTCAGTGACTTATTTGATTGATTTTTTTGTGTTACTTGCAAGCAATTTTATCTGGCTTTTGAAAGACCTCATATAGTGAAAGGGTAAATGAAGGCTATATTCCCCCCCCCCCCAGTGGAAGAGTTTTTTTCAAAAGTGGAAAATTTGTTTGGAGAGAGCAAGAATAAAATGAAGAATGCGTTACTGGATTGGAAGAATTAACCCTCTAGTTGTCGATACAACTCCGGTATTCTGTTCCTACTGACGCCATATGATTCTGTATGCCTGAGTGAATCATAGGAACCTGAGAGAGTTAATACAGGCTTAACACTACCATGATTGGAAGATGTCTAGTAACAGAGTTGTGTTCCAGCTAACGTCAGACGATTTTATTCAGCTGACAGTGAGTTATATATTTCGAAAAATTATAGCAATGACAATTGTAATTCAAAGAACACATAACTTTTGTTAGTTTTATGTTTTTATTTCTTTGGATTTCCATACTAAAGAAAATACCTGCAATCACACCTCGATGGACAGATGCTCACATGAAACTGGTATTTCTGGTTAGAAAGGTCCCTCACTAGCGTTAAATATACTGGTGTCTGTATTTTATTTCTACTATTACCAGACGACTGTGTTTAGTGTGGGAGAGACTCTTCGAAATGCAAAGGTACAGTAGTAGGTACTGCCTTCATTAATTCCTTCAATGATCGTAGTTTTAAGTTGAATAAAATCGTCTTATAACAACTAAATTCACATGAAACAATCACAGTGTTCAGGGCATTTCCAATTAAGTCTTCATTAAATGTTTCACTCGCACTACACACACTCATTACCCAGTCGTGTTCCTCCAGCATGGTCAGGAGTTAATTCTACCCACCATTAACCCTCCAAGGAAAACTTCTGGCATGGGATTGTGGAGCATATTTACCATCGATTCCCTATCTTAGTTTAACATTTGTTTTTGGAGGACTAACTTGATAAACAGGGAATTTCTGTGCTTTCGTTTCATTGTTATGCTTGCCAAATCAAATCTAAGTTTCCATAATTTTCCTCTCATAATGAAGAATTCCTTAGCAGGAAGGACATGGAAAGGACGTGAAGAATGTACCCATGTCTGGTTCTTCCTGCAAAAACAAGTCAAAGTTACACGGGAAATGGATGGTCATTTATGTTGGAGAACCCCACGCCTGGTCCAGCAGTGGACTTAATATGGACTATTACAGTTACAGGTCTGGATTTCATTGTACCATGATTTGTTCTATTGTGAGCTATAATATCCAAATAACGAAATGTTTCATATGTACATATAACAAGTTTGACCAAATTTCGCATTGTCTTCAGGTTACATTAAAAAGATACAAGTGGGGCCGATCCGCAGTGCCGAAGTGGATTCCAGCCCCACAGAAATGAGGGTGTTAAATGGTATGATGTTATTCAGCCTGTCATTAATATATACATACCTAGGTCGGGTACCATAAGTATCCCGCATGCATAAAAGGCATACTGTTGTGCTGTGAATATCTTTGCACATAAAGTTATGTGACTGTGTGTTTGCAGAAAAACAAGACTTCCACTCCAAGTTTTGAGTAAAGTCAGGGTAGAAGCAGGGGAAAGCGTAATTCGGCTACTTTACCGTCTCTGTGTGGGGCTGCATCTACTTGCCCTAGAGAAAGGATTAAAAATTCCTCAAGTTCTGGAAGCAAGTAGAGAGGAGTTCCGCAGACTATCCAACTCCCAGACAACTGTTAGATATATCATGTTGCACGGCCACAAAACTGTTGCAGAGTGCTTACCTTGGCAGCATAATTTGCTTTAAACGTTAACCCATTTCGTCTGATGACGTACTTTTCATTTTGTTCTGTCCACTGCAGAACAAATTCATTCAAATTTAGGGAGATTTATAGTGGTGAAGTGCTTAATCAAAGCTTTTACTAAACCTCTAGTTTTACAAGTCTGTCCTAAGGTTAATACGAGTATAATTGTCTGCAAGTAGGAAGAAGACAATAGAATATGTAAATGAGTGTGCTATAGAAATTAGATTTTGGCAGTTCCTAACCACTTCCAGACGATTTTATTCAGCCTGGCCTACACACCAACAGTGAAAATTTTCTGGTAAGCTATTTTAGCTCATCTGGGGTTGCAACAATGAGGTATTTTAGACGCCATGACAGTGAAGGGGTTAACCCATATTTCGAATGTATGCAGGATTTTATGAGACAATTATTTTTTGTTTTTCATAAATGTCGTTATTACAGATAAGAAAGATTTTATTGTGGTCCCTGGCTCATCTGAAATGTTAACCCGGTGGACCGCAGGATTAAGATACCCTTTTCCTGCAGTCCACCATCGAATATGGAAGTAGTTGATGGACGTTTGTATAACCACAAAGTTGAGCTACCCAGTTATATCGATGCCACCACATGAAGGCGCCTCTCTCCAGCACCATGAGCAAGAGGAGGCTGGAAAGATAATGTTCCTGGTACCAGACTGGGAGCCTCATCTTTAACCCATAAACCCTTCTTTAAGATGTTTTTTTTTTTCTTTCTTACTTTACTCAGCTAGAGAGGGACTCTGCCAACTGGAGAGGTGAGATACAGCCAGTAGTTATTTCGTCCAGGCAAGAAATCCCTGCCTAAGCTTTATTTTTGGTACAATCAAGCACATTACTCAGCATGGGGGAAAGCATTCGAAGTAGCGAGGTAATGTACAGTATTCAGTTACTCTTCAATATGAGCTGCCTAAAAAAAAAAAAAAAAAAAGCATACTGTGTGAAACACATTAACATTCATATTGAAGTTTTTCCCCACTCAAACAGAACCTATCCGGCCATCTTTTTTTTACAACCTTATAAATAGACTGGCAATGTAAGGGAAAAAATGCAGTCATATAGCGAATCCAATGAAATACAGAACCCACTTTTTTGTTTTACATTTTCTACACTCAGTGCTAAAGTGCAGGCCTTCTTCTGTTAAAGCCTTAACCTGTTGACCTCAACCAGCCGCCTGGTAATTCACCTTCCAAGTCTTAATAAAAATACACCCCACTTCTACGAAACCCATCACCCACAGTAGGACTGGGATTATAAGTGTTCAGTTGAGGACAAAAGTTTTCCTGATATTTCATCTCATATGTATCTCCCTTCCCTCTGCTGGCTAATTTTCCTAAGCTGGAGAAGTTTGATGTTTTTAATAAACTAATATTTCACGTCCAATGCTCTTCACTTTCTTATCGTGACTAATATTAAATGAGTAGATGCTGAAAAATAATTTGTCAGCGGCAGGAATAAAAGAGCATTTTATATCAGATCATCTCCTTGATGCCTAGTGGTATAGGACACTTCGTAGCACTGATTCCGTAGCGATTTATCTTGTCAATTGCACGTAACACTCTTATGCATATTACTTGTATTATTTCAGTATCGACATAGTTTGCATCCATAAAACACGTGGAGATGTTGAGTGTAAGGTACAGAATAAATAGCCAGAGTAAAGTTGTTACGAAATATTTCTAAGTATATCTCAGTGGATGAGATGTTACGAATTCTCTAAACCCAGTTGATACTTTTTTTTTCTTTTTTTTTAAATCTAGAGGCCTATGCTCTCAGAACACTTTTCATTATTGGCAGATGTATAGCTGTCCAGTGACGACTCAACATTCATAATGTTTCTATATTCCATCACTGTGTGTGCCACTAACTGACCAACGCACACCCAGGCTCGTTATTGAGTGTGGCCCAGTGGAACCACCAAAGCCTAACACGGGTTTAATGCTACACGCCATAAAACCAATTCAACATAAACACGACATTTCTGCAACTAATTTTGTGTGACGTGATGCATAGTTGCTAAGCCATTGAATCCGTCGACCATTTTTTGGTATATTCTTGCTTCTACTACGCGATTTTATCCTGCGAGAAGTTACATACAGCTTTCATTGCCTGGCATCTTTCCTAAGCCGAACAAAATCTTCTTAACGTAACAATATTAAGATGAAATAATATTTTTGTAGTGAATGATCAGTGTTATACCATTTAGAAACACTCCATTAAAATCACTGTGTTTTAAATACTACACACTCAGTTGAACCTAATCCACAGCTGTTACGAGTATGGTTTTGAACATTCATTCGTTTCTATATGTAGTTTAATTTTCTGAAGCAACTGGTACTGGCAGGGAAATAATGTTCTATAATAAAGAAAAAGAAAGTCAAGTGAGCCCCCTAGTAAAGAAGGAGTTACTAATGATTATAAATTTTACACGTTTTACTTTCTCGGTTAGTCGATCTTGAAGTGAAGAAAATTGTCAGGGAAGATTAAAGTTTAAATATAAAGTATCAAAGTAGTGAATGATTAAAGTTCTCAGGATTCGAGGACTCACTATCAGATGAATATTTTTTTTATGCAAGAAACAAGGAACCAAAGGACAGGAGCCCGCAAACCTTTCCATCCAAGAAAAACAAAAACAAAACAAAAGAGAGCCAAAATCAAGATCCGTTCATTTCGAGATGCCTGGACACACAGCGATTGAAAGATTGGAAATCATATGAAGATGGAATTACAGACAGAGGGAGACAGTTCCAGAGTTGACCTGTTGCATAAATGAAGGACTGGGAGTAACGGTTAACTCTTGCATTAGAGTTGGACAGAAAAGGGGTGAGAGTTTGTTGCGTCGTAGAGGTGAAGGGATGGAAGCAGACAGTTCAGAGGAGCAGTGACCATGGAAGTAACGATAGAAAAGTGATAAAGGTGCAATAGTACGGTGAAGAGACAGAGGTTGAAGGGAGCCAGTAAGAGGAGGAAAGTTGATTAGACGAAAAGCCTTTAACTCCACCCTATTGAGAAGAGCTGTATGTGGGGAGCCTCCCCAGACATGAGAGTTGTACTCTAAACGGGGGCGAATAAAACCCGTGTATATGGTCAACAACCGTGCAGGGGTAAAGGAGGCAGGGAGTCGGCTTAGCACACCTAATCTATTGGAAGCAGATTTTACAAAAGATGTAATATGACCTTTCCAAGGTAAGTCCCGAGTGAATGAAACCCCATGCATGTTCAAGGATGATGCAGGATTGAGCTGGATATTATTAAACATTAGTGGGTACTCCTGTGGTACTTTTTGGTGCTGATAGGTTTAAAAGGCAGGGAACAGTTTAAGGATTTGAGTTTCACAAAAATCAGACATTATTGATCTACCAGAAGACCAGCCGACATGTCGTAAATATATTCCCACTAATACCAATACACCAGTCCTGTATGAGACAGCCCTAGCATGTATTCAATATGGACGGTGAGTTTTAGCGCCGAAGTGGTGACAGGTAGAGGTGTATGGCATGTTGGAGGACTACTGGGCCTTGTAAGCAGGCTGTGAAGCCTATGCCCAGAGTCAGACACATAAAAAAAAAAAAATAGTTTTTGATGCATTAAAAACAAGATCATTTTTACCCCAGTCAGAGATACAAGCCAAGTCAGACATTAGGTGTGCCATAGCCTCATCCTTTGTTGAAGGAACTGCTCAGATGGACGTTGCAGGAACCAAATGGAAAGGTGAGGGGTGGAATCATCAGCGTACGAGTGGATAAGGTTACATGTACAGCTTGGAAGGTCACTGATGAATAAAAGGAGGAGAGTTGGTGATAGGACAGTGCCCTGGGGAACACCACTGTTGATAGATTTAGGAGAAGAACAATGGCCGTCTACAACAGCAGCTATAGAACGACCAGAAAGGAAGCTATAGATGAAGGCACAGAGTGAAGGATAGAAACTGTAAGAGGGCAGTTTGGAAATTAAAGATTTATGCCAGACTCGATCGAAAGCCTTTGAGATGTCAAGTGCAATGGCAAAGCTTTCTCCAAAGGTCCCGAAAGGAGGATGACCTGGAGTCTGAAAGGTAGGTGAGATGATCTCCAGTAGAGCGCCCCTGACAGAACCAATACTGAAGATCAGAAAGAAGGTTGTGATAGGAAATGTGCTTTAAAATTTTTCTGTTAAGAATTGACTCGAAAACGTTTGAGACACAGGATGTTAAAGCAACTGGACGATAGTTTGAGAGTTGGGAATCGTCACCCTTTTTTGGGATTGGCTGAATGAGAGCAAACTTCGAGCAAGAAGGAAAGGTACAAGTTGATAGACAAAGACGAAAGATTTGCCTAGGCAGGATGTAAACAAAGAAGCACAGTTCTTGAGGACAACAGGAGGGACTCCATCAGGCCCATATCCCTTGTTAGTATTGAGGCCTGTGATGGCAGAAAATACATCAGCTGAAGAAATTTTAATGTCAGCCATGAGGAAGTCAGAGGGGGGAAGTGAAGGAAGAACAGCACCAGAATCATCTAAGGTGGATTTGGAGGAGAAAGTCTGAGCAAAGAGATCTGCTTTATCATTAGAAGTAATAGCTACAGAGCCATCAGAATAGAAAAGAGGAGGGAAGGATGATGAGGTAAAGTTGTTAGAAAGATTTTTGGCAAGATGCAAGAAGGAGTGGGAAGAATTTGAGTTGGAGAGTTGAGAGCATTTAGTACGGATGAAATTATCTTTAGCAGAGCGAAGAACAGCCTTAGGATGATTCCGGGCAGAAACATAAACAAGATGTGATTGAAGGGTGGGTTGGCTCCAGTATCATTTATAGGCCCTCTGCTTGTTGTGGACAGCATTAGAACAAGCGTGATTAAATCAAAGCTTTCTTGCATTAGTCAAAGGATATAAGGGAATGCATGCTTCCATGCTCGAGAGAATAACCTCCGTAATGCGCAAGTCACACTCTCGTGGCTCCCTGCCACGGAAGCAATAATCATTCCATGGAAAATCAAAGAAGTACTGCCTGAGGGCCTCCCAATCTGCAGCTCCAAAGTGTCACAGACGACATTTCTTTGGAGGGTCTGCAGGCCGTACCGGAGTGATAGGACAGGTTAAGGTAATAAGGTTGTGACCGGAGGAACCCAATGAAGAGGAAGGATTAACAGTGTAAGCAGAAGGATTAGTTGTAAGGAAGAGGTAAAGTATGTTTGAGCTTTCTCCAAGGCGGTCAGGGATACAGGTAGGGTGTTATACAAGCTGCTCTAGGTCATTAAGGATAGAAAAGATGTAAGATTGTTCACCAGGTGGATCAGTGAAAGAAGAGAGCCAATGGTGCTGGTGAACGTTGAAATATCCTGGAATGGAGATTTCAGAGAAAGGAGAAATGGATAGAGTGTGTTCCATCATAGAAGTAAGATAGTCGAAGATTTTTCATAGTAGAATTATGTGATAAGTAAACAGTGCAGATATATTTAGTCAGAGAATGACAAGAAAACCGAAGCCAGAGAGTTTATATGAAAAGGAACACCAGAGTTGCCACGAGCACGTCATGATTTCTGGTAAGTACATTCTCAGGCTCCCAGGACTTGCGCATGGTTGAATAACTGGCCAATAATACTTAAGTTTTCTGAATTATGACAGTTGCCAATTAAGTACAAACAAGTGAGTGTTGGAAACTATACTCGCAGTAGCAGTTGATTAGTCCGACATGAATGTTTCCAAAAGTCATAGTTTTGTTGGATGGCATTTACAACGTGTAGCATTAAATCCAGGCTAAATCCGGTGTTTCATTACCTGAAAATCAGATAAGAGCCTTGGCTCTTTGTTAGTCCGCGAGTAACAAATAAGGTGATGGGATTTTGGCGTCATATATATTAGTAAAAGCTTGGTTATCGCTCTACAGCTGCACATTTACCTTCAATGAAAATTATTAGAAGAATAATCCAAGGACAGATGTACATTTACAACCCCTTCCCTACTGTGCGGGAAGTGGTTGGTCTGGAGTAGGTAATTTTCTTATATTAAGTAAAGCTAGAAAAGTATTATAAGGGCATGGTAAAAATGGTCAGCCACGGGAAATTCTTAAAATATTTTCTTACTACTCCCACAATTTCTACTGAACTTAAGGAGTAGGCAGCACTACATCAAGTGAGTGGATGATGCAGTGCTGCCTACTTCTTCCTTAGCTTTTATCATTCTTTTTGTGTGCCTGACCTCCTCACTTTCTATTTCTCCCATCTTTCCTGCCACTTCTTATTGCTTTTCTTTCCTTTGCAGGTGGGTTTACATTGAGTGACAAGCCAAATGGTTTCCTGTAAGCCAAGAAACCATTTACAACGCTGGGTGGTAACCGTATAACCAAACCATACGTGCTCCCTACGTGTCAACAAGTGGGTTGGTGGAGGGTTAGTGCCCCTTCCCGTAAAACAAATAACAAAGTCAAGTGGCCACTCCTTCCGGGATTGTGGCATTTGGCAATAGATAGATAGATAGATAGATAGACCTTTTTTTTCAGATGGGAACCACGATAAGCTGGATACTCTCAAATTGAACGTAATATAAAAACAAGCTCCTGGGTTATTATTATTATTATTATTATTATTATTAATTATTATTATTATTATTATTATTATTATTATTATTATTATTATTGTTGTTATTATTATTATTATTATTATTATTATTATTATTATTATTATCATCATCATCATCATTATCATCATTATCTGAAAAATGGTGTGATTATACATATATATATATATATTATATATATATAATCATCATCAGCCGTTAAGTGTCCACTACAGGACCGACCTATCCCGACCAAAGTGGGGATGATACAGCCTATGTATCTCTACCAAGTGGCCTAGGCCGGTGTCACACTATACGGCGGCGCCGTTGCGATGTTTTCTAAACTGACTGTTTGTTCACTAGAGGCAGAGGGGTTACTGAAAGAGCCAACACGTCGTGGACATATGTACTAGGCTATAATGTGTTTAGTGGATGGTGATTAATGTACCACAGTTATATAAATATACATATATACATACATCAAGTATTAGCATTTCAGTATTAAAGGTTAGTAATTATGATACTTATTTAGCATGGAAATTCATTTGGAATATTAGGAAGGATATGTCTGCTAAATAATTTTAGTACTTTAAATAGAACAGTATGTATTAAACGTAAATACATAATAAATAATGTTACTTTTTATAGGAAATACAAAGAAAAAAAAATATTTTACCTTTCTCATTCCTTTCTGCTGACTCTAAATCAAGCCAGTTCTCGTACATCAATTCCCCTACTTCAATCCATGATTTTTCTTTGCAGTTTTTATTGGAGTATTCTGCTTCACTCTTCTCCCAAATTGCTGGCCTTTCCTGTATGCATTTAATAAATTTATCCAAGTCAAACGTCGCGTAAACACAACACAGGAGTAGTAGCAGCAGAGCAACATGCGGCTTGGCCGGATAGTGTGACCACGTGCATTAAACTGTGTGTGTTTTGTCCTCACAACCGGCGTGATGCGGCGTCGCGGCGCTACGGCGCCGCCGCAGCACGATGCGGCTTTGTACGGCGGATGCGGCGCCACTGCAGTAGTGTGACACCTCTCATTTGTTTGTGTGTGTTATCGAGCCGCAACGGCGCCGCCGCATAGTGTGACACCAGCCTTAGGCTGTCTGGTAGAGACTGCATGTAGGGTGAGAAGTGCTTGGAAGTGTAATTGTAGTGCTGGAGTGGCTTTGGATGTATGTGTAGTCTGTGAACCAAGTGTAATCAGCCTGAACAAGCCGACTGGGTGCAAGTATACTTTATAGTATACGACATTGGTTCAACCACAGCACCCCTTATGTCCGCCAAAGCAGTACGTGGCCAGAAGAACGCTCCCAAAGTTTATCACCCTGGCGGGGCGCGAACCCTCGTTCTTCCATTTACGAAAACGCACACTTTACCACTGTACCACCGAGACTCCATATATAGATAGATAGATAGATAGATAGATGTGTGTGTGTGTGTGTGTGTGTGTGTGTGTGTGTGTGTGTGTGTGTGTGTGTGTGTGTATTTTACAGGGACTTTGTGCAACAGTAATTTCATGAAATTCCTAGTGAAATCGTATATTGAGTAAATTAGGATTATTTAATTATGGTTAGGTTCATTTAAGCTGTGGTTATGGTAGGCTGGGATAATCTGGGTTATGTTTAACCCATTAGTTTCCAGAGTTTCGATGCAAAGGACTTTGCTGGGAGGGTGCTAGGCGTGCCGCCCTCCGCCTATCGGCTCATAGTCGCGATGCTTATAGGGTCTGTTGCCTTCTTTATTAAATTCTGAAAATGCTCAGTTCCGTCCTATATTGAGGACACTGGGCACAAGTGGATTTAAGAAAGATATAGATTTGTCGGAGTTTAAAGAAACTGATAGATTTGTTAGTGTATAACCCATTGGCTCCCAGAGTTCCTGTGCAAGGGATTTTGCTGGAAGGATGCTAGGGGTGCCGCCCTCCGCCTGTTGGCTCATAGTCGCGAAGTTCATGTGTTCCCTGCTGCGGGGTTCCCTTCTTTAATAAATTTTGAAAATGCTCAGTTCCGTTCTATATTCAGGACACTGGGCACAAGTGGGTTAAGTTAGGTTAGGGTAGGTTAGTTATGTTAGGTTAGGTTAGAGTAATATTAATACTGTAAATGCTACATCTACCGCAAATTGATATAGGACCTCCCCTCACAAGGTATTAAAAACACAGAAATCATAGTATATCACAACGTTTGTTCATGAAATGTCATTCATTATTATGAAATCATGTTTCCCTTGTTTTTCAGGACCAGTTGGATGTGTTTTGGTATGGAATCAATTAAATCTCTAAAGTAATCTAAGGAAATTTCTTTGCACCAAACATTGGTCAGTTCAGTCTTGAGTTTGTCCAGACTGGATGTCTTCTTCTCTGCCATGATTTTCTTCATCTTTGCCCAGCAGTTTTCTAACGGATTTAGATCCGGACTGTTGTCATACCAGTCGAGGATCTTAATCCGATTATCTTGAAGCCATTTTGTCACCTTTCTTGACTTGTTACGTGCAGCTGAATCACTGAAACATGCATGAAAAAGTCGCAACCTCGAACAGCAAAAAAGTTTAACAAATGGTCTTTCAGAACTTGAATGTACCGGCCACCATTCACCATCAAATTCTTAGGAAGAAAGTAGAGACGTCCCCTTCCCATTTCACCTGAGAAACACCCCCATACCATTACTGATTGTGGGTGCTTAACAGTCGGCACCGTGTAAGCAGGGTCATATCGACTATGGGAGGCAGGGCGATGACCCTTGGCAGAACGCACCTGGAACACTTTAAATGTGCTTTCATCAGAAAACATAACTTTTCTCCACTCATCTGATGTCCAGTGTGCATACTTCTTGGCAAACTGCTTCTTCATGCAGTCAGTGAGAGGTGGTTTCTTGGCTGTGGTGTGGCTTTGCAAACCCAGCTCCTTCTGCAAATGGTGTTGGATAGTTTGAATTGAGACGTCTTGTAACAGCTGAGGATGCATTCTCTTCAATTCTGCTGCTGTCAGTCGAGGATTCTTGATTACTTCCCTCTTCAGAAGTGTATCTGTACCTCTGGAAGTCGTCTTCTTCCTTTCACCACCATGCTTGTGCACTGGTACGACATCAAGTGGCAGACAGGGTGCTGCGGCAAGAATCTTCATAATGAAGACGGTCGACTTTGCGCATCCAGTACATTCACAAATCGTGTTGACAGGGACATTATCCTGCCTCCATGCAATGATACGGACCCTCTCATCCCTTGAGCTGTACTTTCCAGGCATGACAACTTGACTCTAGGAAAATAACAGTTCAAACAGAAATACGTGTGAAAAAAGAGGGAGGTGCAAGCTCGCAGCAACGAGAACATATACTCCCACTCTCGCTTCTGGGCAAGCACTGAAGTTCTGAGTGTTTGATCACCTCCCGCCAACACCGGAGGACTTACCAGTTACTTCTTGCCCCAAAAATTCACTTTGGAGAGGAGGAAAAAAAGCAAAGACAGACAACTCTCTCATAGCAATTCTGTGTGTGCAAGCCCTAAGTCAATTTTCGGTGGGTGTAAGATATGTTAAGTGTTCATTTAAATTGACCTAACCAGACTTAGTCAAACAAATCTACCCTAACCTAACCAAACTTAACCAAACAAACCAACACTACCCTAACCAAAACTTGCCCCACGTTGTCCAAGTCTAACCTAACCACAGCATAAATTAACCTAACCTTAATTAACCCATCCTAAATATAACTCATTTAATGAATGAAGTGTAATTAAGTGTAATTAAGTGTTAAGTGTTAACTAAATTAACCTAACCAAACTTAACCAAACAAACCTACCCTAACCTAACCAAATAACCAAACAAACCTGCCCTAAGCTAACCAAAACTTACCCCACGTTATCCAAGCCTAACCTAACCGCAGCCTACTGTAAATTAACCTAACCTTGATTAACCATCCTAATTTTAACCTATTTCTAGAATTCCTTTTTGATTTTCATGAAATCACTGGTTACACCAATGCCCTATAATATATATATATATATATATATATATATATATAAATAGATTGATAGATAGATAGATATAGATAGATAGATAGATATAGATACATAGATATATATAGATATATATACACCTAGGCTGCTTGCCCCAAAGAAAGGGAGGTAGCCGAGACAGGACGACATGCTCCCAATTTACTCATCCAAACACATATATTTAATTATATCTTTACCCCACGGGGAGAAGGGACAAATCCTCACCTCACCACGCCGCACGAGGGTCAGCTGCGCAATATAATCGTCACATCAGCAGCATGGCCTGACAGCAGAGCTGGTTTACTCCTGCCACATCAAAATGAAACCACCCCTTTAGCTACAGTATACATGACCTGATCATCTGATCTGACCAAATGCGGGAGAATACCTCCTCAGGACTGTGTCACCATTTATTCATTCTCAGTTTCTCTCCAATCATTCCTACCAAGCACAGCCACTCTTCATACTGTTGCTCAACAGACATCACTCTCACATGTAACGCTTTCTTCACACTGTCCATCCATCCTATTCGTGGTCTTCCTCTCAGCCTTACACCTCTCACATCTGATCCAGTTATCTTTTTCACCAATCGCTTATCATCCATTCTCTCCATATGCCCAAACCATCGCAACACACTCTGCTCAACTCTATTAACCATTTCCCGCATAACTCCAGTTCTCCTTCGTACTTCATCATTTCTCCTTCTATCCATATGCATCACTCCACACATACTCTTCAGACACCTCATCTCCATTACAAGCAAAATTTTCCTCTCTGGTACTTTCATGTTCCATGTTTCAGCCCCATATACCACAGTTGGCACCATTTCATCATCATACAGCCTTCGATTCTAAGCGAACGACATCTAAACACTTTAATAATTCCTTTCAGCACCTTTCCTACTTCATGAACTCTGAACTTCACTTCTACATCTATTCTTCCATCCACAGCAACATGTGGTCCTAACTACTTAAAACACTCTACCTCCTCAAGCTACTCACCATTCAAAACTATATTCTTCCTCCTACCATCTTCCAATCTCGTACACTTCATTACTCTACTCTTATTCTCATTTACACTCAGTTTCCTCCTTTCACACCAGCTGTCTCAGCCATTCCTCCGAATCAGCCACCAGTGCAGTATCATCCACAAACAGCAACTGATTCATATTCCACTCTCTACCAACAGCATTTACCACTCATACATCAGCCCAACAATCTCACTTTCACTTCCCTTACAACAGCATCCATATAAATATTAAACAACCAAGGCGACATCACACATCCCTGCCGCAACCCCACTCTCACGGGAAACCAATCACTCAGTATTTCCCACTCTTACACATGCTGTACTATTTACATAAAAACTTTTCACTCCTTTTAGCAACCTGCCATCAAGTCCATAAAATCACAAAACAGTTCAACCTCCCTATCAGTTCTATCATACGCTTTCTCTAAATCTATAACCGCCCAAAACACATCCTTGCCTTTTTCACACGCGTGTCTCACAGCAGACACGTGATCCACGCATCCCCTCCCTCTCCTAAAGCCACTCTGCTCATCAGCAATCACTCCCTCTGTACCCTCTCTAATTCTCTTAATTAATCCTCTGCCATACACCTTACCTACATCACTCAACAGACTTATACCCCTAAAGCTAGTACATTCATACTTATCACCCATACCTTTATACAACAGAACAGCACAAACACTTGCCCAGACAACAGTGTTGCCACACTTTTAGATGGGAATTAACGTACCGGTCCCTCAAAATTATCGATTTTTTGTTCGAATTATCGTACATTATTATTTTAACACTGTTTAAGAATCCGATGTATTTTAAAACTGTCGCCGATGCCTTGGTTATTTACTGAAAACTTACCCATTACAAATATCTTCATCAGAATCGTTATTTTGTAAGGTACTGAAGTATACTCAGGTGTATATTTATCACTTTTGTTTGTTAGATTTAGAGCATACCCTGAAAATCTCATAATGATCATATTACGATAGTATAATCACATCCTTTATAACAAAAATAATATTACAAAGAAAAGAAATAGCCTTTGTGCCACTCTTGAAAATCACTGACTAGCAGCAGATTGCAGTTCACAGAAATATGATTCATAGAAATGTGCTTACTCTTGCAGGTAATAACTCAGTAAGACCATATATATATATATATATATATATATATATATATATATATATATATATATATATTGAGTGATGACCATCACAATAGCCCTTAAGATCCTCATCTGTCAAATTGTGGAACAACTGTGGATGATTAGCTATGCGTGCCACAAAATTTACTGGCATGCTAGCTTTCAACCCAAAATTAACGTATACACTGTATGATAATAGACAATGGTATCGTACACGTACCAGAGGCAATATTATCGTACGTATACGATAATTATCGTACATTTGGCAACACAGCCAGACAATTTCACCATACCGCTCACAAAACACATATTCAGCAATCTTACTAACCACTCAACATTTGTCACTCAATCACCTTTCAGGCATTCCACAGCACACCCATCCATACAGCTTTCCCGGCTTTCATCTTTATTGCCTCCTGCACTTCCTCCATCGTGATCAAAGTATCATTCGACTCTCCTAAAACATTTGTTCCTTGCACCCTTGCATCTGCCACAATGTTGGCCTCCCTTTCCTCCTGTACATTTAACATTATTTCAAAATACTTCTCCCATCTCTTCCTTACTGCACACATCTTAATTAACATCCTTCCATCCTCAGCTTTTACTCATTTTTCCTTCCGACATTTTCCCGTTCACACCATTTTCACCTTCTTCCAAAAGATTTTCTTATTCTGTTGGAAATTCTCATTCAAACGCCTAACCCACCTCTCATCTGCTGCCACTTTGGCATTACACACAGCCCTTCTCACCCTATTCCTTTTTTCCTCATACCTCTCGTATGACACCTCATCTTTTCTCTGCAGCGACACTTCATATGCACGCCTATTCTCAGCCACAGCCATACTTCCTCAAACCACCATTCACTTCCCTTTCTTACACCACCACCCACTAGTCTCACACCACACACCTCTTCCGCATGCCCCACCACAGCATTCTTAAACAACTGCCATTCCTCCTCCACAATGCCATTTTCCTGATCTTTCACTGCATTCCATTCATCTTTCAACTGCTCCTGATACTGTGTCATTTTCACTCTTTTATCCAACTCATCCACTTTCAAAACCTCCCTGCCACATCTAACTCTCCTACCTCTCACCCATCTCATACCTATTCTCAGCTTCCCTCCAGCAAGTAGTGGTCAGACATACTTCCACCCTAACCTTTCAAAACATTCACAGTCAATCTTCCTCTTATTTTCCTGGACACAAACATATAGTCCACCTATGCTCTATCATAACCCTTCCACCTCCTGTCTCAACTATCCATATATATATATATATATATATATATATATATATATATATATAACCCAGCCACTGGGGGCACAAGCCAGTGCAACTCAGTGCCGGTCCCAAGCCCAGATAAATGGGGAGGGTTGCGTCATGGAAGGGCATCCGGCGTAAAAACCCTAGCCAACTCAATATGCGGAGCACAAAAGGAAACTTCATACCGATCGGTCGTGGCCCGAGTCAACAACGACCGCCACCGGTGCTGTTGTCCAGCAGGGGCCCCGTGGAAAGTATGCAACTGTTGGACAAAGGAAGAAGAGGAGAAGAGGAGGAAGACAGTTCCAGAGGAAGCGGGAGAGAAGGGAGAGTAGAGTGGAGATAAGAGTGGGATCTTTGAATGTGGGCACGATGACGGGTAAAGGGAGAGAGCTGGCCGATATGATGGAGAAGAGAAAGTTGGATATACTGTGTGTGCAGGAGACAAAATGGCAGGGAAGTAAAGCGAGGATGATTGGATGAGGGTTCAAGTTGTTTTACCATGGCGTGAATGGGAGGAGGAATGGTGTAGGGGTGGTAGTGAAGGAAAAGTATATAGATAGTGTACTGGAGGTGAAGAGAGTGTCGGATAGAGTAATGAGTTTGAGGATGGAAACTGAGGGGGTCCTGATTAATGTCATCAGAGCATACCATGAGTAGGGTGTGACTTGGAGGAAAAAGAAGAGTTTTGGAGTGAAGTACAGGAAGTGATTCAGAGCATACCCAGGGGGGAAAGAGTGGTTATGGGAGCGGATTTGAATGGGCATGTTGGAGAAGGAAATAGGGGTGATGAGGAGGTGATAGGCAGGTACGGTGTCGGGGAGTGGAACGCTGAGGGTCAGATGGTTATTGATTTTTCAAAACGGATGGAGATGGCTGTAGTAAACACTTATTTCAGGAAGAAGGAGGAGCACAGGATTAAGTATAAGAGTGGGGGAAGGAGGTCGCAGATAGATTATATCCTATGTAGGAGATGCAATTTGAAAGTATTCAGTGATTGTAAGGTCTTGCCAGGGAAGAGTGTAGTAAGACAGCATAGGGTGTTGTTGGAAAGATGAGTCTGAAAGTGAAGACCAGGAGGAAAGTGAGAGCTGAACCAAGGATTAGGTGGTGGAAACTGAAGGAGCAAGACTTCAGTAGTAAATTTAGGGATGAGGTGAGCCAGGCTTTCGGAGGCAGGGAAGACGAGTACGGATGGGCAGTTATCTCGGAAGTGGTGAGGGAGAAAGCCAAGAATGTACTTGGGGTGACATCGGGACAGAGGAGAGAAGACAAGGAGACTTGGTGGTGGAATGACAAAGTACAGGATAGCATAAATAGGAAGATGCAGGCAAAGAAGAATATGGATAGACACAGAGACGAAGAAAGCATTCGGGAATATAAGGAGACGAGGAACATTGCCAAGAAAGAGGTTGCTAAGGCAAAAGAAAATGCATACCAGAAGCTGTACGAGAAGTTGAATAGCAGAGATGGGGAAAATGACCTGTACCGATTAGCCAGGCAGAGAGAAAGAGCTTGGCGGGATGTGCAGCATGTTAGAATGATAAAGGATGCAGATGGCAATGTACTGACAAGTGAGGAGAGTGTACTAAGAAGGTGGAAGGAGTATTTCGAAGAGTTGATGAATATAGAAAATATGAGAGAGGGAAGGTTGGAAGAGTTGGAGGTAGTGAGTCAGGAAGTGCAAGAGATCAGCAGAGAGGAAGTGAGGAATGCCATGAAGAGGATGAAAGATGGCAAGGCAGTGGGCCCAGATGGTATACCAGTGGAAGCATGGAGGAGCTTAGGAGAGATGGCTGTGACGTGGTTTACCAGATTGTTTAACAAAATCCTGGAGGGTGAGAGGATGCCGGAGGAGTGGAGAAAAAGTATTCTAGTTCCGATTTTCAAGAACAAGGGTGATGTGCAGTGCTGTAGCAACTACAGAGGTATAAAGCTGATCAGCCATGCAATGAAGATATGGGAAAGAGTTGTGGAAGCTAGGCTGAGAAGAGAAGTGAGGATCTGCGAGGAGCAATTTGGTTTCATGCCAGGAAGAGGTACTGTAGCAGTACTATAGACGCCATATTTGCTTTGAGAATGGTGATGGAGAAGTACAGAGAAGGCCAGAAGGAGTTGCATTGTGTGTTTATAGACTTGTAGAAGGCTTATAATAGGGTATCGAGAGAGGAACTGTGGTACTGTATGAGGAAGTCAGGAGTGGCAGAGAAGTACGTGAGGGCGGTGAAGGACATGTACGACGATAGTGTAACAGCAGTGAGATGTGCAGTAGGAATGACTGATGGTTTCAAGGTGGAGGTGGGATTGCATCAAGGATCGACTTTGAGCCCCTTCTTGTTTGCAATGGTGATGGACAGATTGACATATGAGATTAGACAGGAGCCTCCGTGGACAATGATGTTTGCGGACGACATTGTGATATGTAGTGAGAGCCGGGAGGAAGCTGAGGCAGAGCTTGAGAGATGGAGATATGCACTGGAGAGAATGGGAATGAAAGTAAGCAGAAGTAAGACTCAGTACATGTGTGTAAATGAGAGAGATGACAGGGGAACCGTGAGGCTGCAACGTGTAGAGGTGGCAAAGGTAGATGAATTCAAATACTTGGGGTCAACTGTACAAAGTAACGGAGAGTGTGGTAGAGAGGTAAAAAAGAAAGTGCAGGCGGGATGGAGTGGATGGCGAAAGATGACAGGAGTGATCTGTGACAGAAAAGTCTCTGCAGAAATGAAAGGGAAAGTTTATAAGACTGTAGGAAGGCCAGCCATGTTGTACGGAATGGAGATAGTACCACTGACAAAGAGACAGGAGGCACATTTGGAGGTAGCAGAATTGAAGATGTTGCGTTTTTCACTAGGAATAACGAGGTTGGACAAAATTAGAAATGAACATATCAGAGGGACAGCACACGAAAGTCAGTTTGAGGACAAAGCTAGAGAGGCGAGACTGAGATAGTTTGGACATGTCCGGAGGAGGGATGAGGAGTATGTCGGGAGGAGGATGCTGGAAATGGAGTTACCAGGCAGGAGAAAGAGAGCAAGGCCAAAGAGAAGGTTTATGGATGTAGTGAAGGAGGACATGCGGGTGGTAGGTGTAGGAGAAGAAGATGCAGAAGACAGAGTAATGGAGATGGGTGATCCGCTGTGGCGACCCCTAAGGGGAAAGCCGAAAGGAGAAGAATATATATATATATATATATATATATATATATATATAAAACCATCCATCCACCTATCTATCTATCTATCTATATGTATCAGAACTTTTATATAATGAGTGAGTGTGTGTGTGTGTGTGTGTGTGTGTGTGTGTGTGTGTGTGTGTGTGTGTGAGATTGTTAATTGTCTTCCTCTGCTATTGGTCCATGGAGGAATTGTGTTTATGCTGACATCATACGAATTTGTTTAGTCGAGGGAAATGCTGACAAAAGAGTATATCATCGTCATCATCATCATCAGCACCAGCATCGTCATCAGTATCATCATCATCATCATTACCATATACAATATCGTTTGTGTTAAAGCCTAAAAGTATGTTGACAATTGATTGGAAGTGATGAGCTGTGGAATCTTGTCCTGTAGAAGAACTAAAATCCTCGACTTTTGACTATATATATATATATATATATATATATATATATATATATATATATATATATATATATATATATATATATATATATATATATATATATATCAATCAATCAATCAATCAATCATTTCCTGTGGCACCCTCGGGGATGCATAGGGCCTCGATGAACTCACACCACCACATCCTATCTTGTGCTAACTCCTCAAGATCTCCCCAACATTCATCTCCAGCTTCCCGTCTCATTGTCCTCACCCACGTCTCTTTTGGCCTTCCTCTACCTCTCCTACCAAGTGCCACCCACACTGGTGTACCTCGTACTATTCCCTGTCTCCTATACACATGTCCTAGCCACTTTCATCGTGAGAACCTAACATATTCATCGATCGGCTGCACTCCCGTTATTTCTCTAATTCTACTATTTGATATCCTTTCCCACCACTTAACTCCTAATATTCTTCTAAGTGCTTTATTTTCAAACACCAAGAATTTATTTTCCGTAGTCACTGTGCTGTACCAAGACTCGTGTCCATAAATTAAGATACTCCTAACCATTACCTTATAAAGTTTGATTTTTGTATGCACAGAAAAATTTTTATTATTCCAAATATTTTTAAGCATTCCCATTGCCTGATTAGCCTTCTTTAACCTTTCCTCGAATTCAAAGTTCAAAGAACCATCCTTGGCTAAATAAGTACCTAAATATTTAAACCTATCAACTTGCTTTACAACCATACCTCCAATTACACATTCCTGCGCATTTTCCATATTCATATTGATTATTTCAGTTTTTCCACAATTAATAACCAAACCCACCTTGCGACCTTCACTCACCAAACAGTCCAACACTCTCTGCATCTCTTCTGGCCCATCACAAATCAAAACTATATCATCTGCATAATCTAAATCCAAAAGTTTCCTGTTCTCTCCCCAAAGTATACCTGCACCGGTTTCTGTTCCAACGCGTTTCATAATGTAATCAATGACCAATATAAATAGTAAAGGCGATAGAACACCACCTTGAATTACTCCGGACTTGACTTCAAACGAATCACTCAGACAACCATCAACCATCACTTTACAAAATGTGTCCTCATGCATGTTCATAATGATCCTCACAAACTCCTCTGGTATTCCATAATGTCTCATGATCTTCCCCATAGTCTCTCTCGAAACACTATCAAAAGCCTTTTCAAAATCAACAAAACAAAGACTTAACGGTACTCTCATTTCATTAACTTGCTGCATCAAATGCCTAACTATAAAGATCTGATCATTGCAACCACGTCCCTTTCTAAAACCAGCCTGTTCATCCCTCAGAATACCCTCAACCACTGGCTCCAACCTATTTAACAACACTCTACTGAAAACTTTCAAAGCTATCGGTGACAAAGAGATTCCCCTCCAATTACCACATTCACTCAGGTCTCCCTTCTTCGGAACTTTAACAATCACACCATTCTTCCAAACTGATGGTAGTAACCCCGTCACCCATATCTTATTGAATAGCTTGGTCAAGATCATTATTAATCTATCCCCCTCCACTTTAAACATTTCCGGAAATAAACCATCCTTCCCTGGTGCCTTATTATTCTTTAACTGTATTACTGCTTTCTCCACTTCTGCAAGCCTCAACTCTCCTGTTTCTATATTTAAATCTTCCTGAGCAGACGGTATATCCTCTTCTGGTGGTATTGGTCTATTAAGAACTGTCTCAAAATGCTCTTTCCATCAATTTTTAATATCTCCATCTTTGGTCAATAAATTTCCTTCCCTGTCTCTAACTGGTATTTCCTTGCGTTTACCTGCATTACCACTCAGTTCTCTAATATATATATATATATATATATATATATATATATATATAGATAGATAGATAGAGAGATAGATAGATAGGTATATATATATATATAAAATGGGGAATTAGCTTCGCTACTTTGAATCCCACAAAGAATAAACGGTGTTATATCCAAAATCATCTTTACTATACATTTCACACTAGCTTCGTTTAGAACTGTTATTTCTCCATTGTGAATGTCGAGTCTAACAATGGAGAAACAATAGAATACATGGTTAGTCATCAGGAAGTGCTACCAACAGAGCGTAAAACCGTATTATTATCTTTTTCCTCTACTGGGTTGAGTGAAAAGGAAAAAAAAAAAACTAAAGGACGATAACAAGGACAAGTTAGTTGGAAAGAACTATATTTAAATTAACAGTTATCCTGCGATGTGTTTTTGCTTCATTAGCTAAGAAACAATGACGTGTAAAAGGTGTTTGAATGTAATTATTCCTTGTGTAACAAACAAATACCAATCAGACGATTTAGAATCTTTGGCATTCTTATGGCTGCAGTGTAGTGCTTGTGCGAGAAAGGGACACCTCCATTTAGCGTCGAGTTATATATTCGTCCATCACCTACTTCCCTGTTTTCTGCAGGAAGGATGGTGGAGAGGAGGAGAAAGGCAGCTAAAGCCTGCATTCCACCAGGTTCACTGTTCAGATAAGCATATGGCCACACCAACATTAGCAACGGTTATTTAGCTCTGGGGCTCTAAAACCACAAGAACTACTATGGCACTATTTTATTAATATAATATTTTAAGACTCAGGGATAACCAAGGATTAAGAAAAATTGTAGTGTACTTCACACACACACACACACACACACACACACACACACACACACACACACACCAACTCGGCGCAGGGCATTCCGTGAAAAACCGTTAAAAGACTCGCTGGTTCCACACATTGTGCTTCTATTTACTGAAAGCTGGAAAATGCAAATTGTGGATAATTGAGCGTAGACGGTGTCTGCCACACATACGTTCATAATCACATTTTCACGTTCACGCAGAATAACGAATACACACACACACACACACACACACACACACACACACACACACACACACACACACACACACACACACACACACACACACACACACACACACACCGCTCGCTGGTGCAGTGGTAACGCTCTCGCCTAGCATCTGCTAAGACGGGGGTTCGCGCCTTGCTCGGGATGCGAAAAAGTTTCACTGACAAAGCGGGTGGTCACTGTCCTCCTTGAGCAAGAGGATGGGTGTGTGCGTGTGTGAAGGTCAAGGCTTTGCCCTTAGATCGGACTATATGAGCTCTCAGCTCTCTTCCGGGAGGGTAAAATGCCGATGATCACAAAACCATCACGTGATCCTGACCGACCCGGTGAACACACAAACGAGCACGCGTGAGCGCACCGTTTCACATCTGAGTCAGAAGCACAAGCAGTACTTCAGAAACTTATACGTACGGTGATGTTATACCTTTATTTTTCCCCATTGAGTACATAACACTTTTTGGTATCTGGGGTTTGGAAAGTGTAAGTATATCAGTTTAGGTTTGTGGTAATTTTTCGAGGAGTGATGCGTATTAATGTTTGCTTCACTTGCACAATAGTCCTTGTTTTTGTCAGATGTAAATCTCCCTCTTGCTGGATTCGGCCGGTATGGTAAATGGCTTTGCGTATTCTTTTTCGGCACTGTGTTTTCCAACTCAGGTTACTTGATTGCTTTACCATCTTTACTACAGTGACGCATTTTTTATTTATTTCTTGCTATCTGCAAATGATCGCATTCTCATTTGGAAAGAGTCCTTGAACTGGAGGGGTTTGGTGTAGACCTCAGTAACCTTGTAACATCTTGTTTGCTCTCCTGTGCGGAATAAAGTAGTTATGCAGCAACAAAAAAACAATGTATATAATGTATACACCATCCCCGTGTAGTGGTTAGTCCTGGTAGCTGTTGATTCTTTGTGATTTAAATCTATTTTACCCATACCTAAATTAGTGAGGCGTTTGTATGTTTAGTATTATGCTTGGCATTGGTGTCAGGTTATGTTGCCTTGGTTTTACATCTTTCAGTCCGGTGGTTTTGTTACGTTCCACGGTATGTCCAGACGAATGTATTCATACCAAGATAAACGTTTCGATCATTGAGGTATAGGTACAGTACAGCCCCCATTATCCATTCCACTATATGACTTTCTTTAACCTGATGGAAGTCTCCTGGTAGAGGAGAAAAACAAAAGTTCCGGGCTGAAAGGGTTCAGCAACGTGACTAGGTATGAAAAAGTGCAAAAATAACGTAAATACATATTTCTACTTTCTACATTGAAGTGCTACTACACACTGGATTCTTCCGATAACATCACTGATCAGATGTTGCCATGTTTCTGTATATTAACATTTATACAATGAAATCATTCCGTGTATATTTTTAAAATTCGAAAAAAAAGGAAGAAAAAGACATGAAACTTATTATTTTTTTTTTTGCAAGTAAATCCTCACTGCTTCCTTAAATCTACTAGTATTGTATTATTATAAGTCTCTTAGTCTAACTCTACTAGAATGAATGAGCGAGTTTGAATCAGTTAGTATTTATCTGGATCTTCTATACTTTTTTTTTTTTTTTAACCCTATCTTGGTCTGAAACTGTCATCACTTCAATCTGAATGCTGGGTTGTAATAAGAAATTTACAGAAGAACATGAAGGCAATTAGGAAACAGTGATATGAAAAAGATGTATAGCCGTAGTACCATCTTCTGCCACTAGAGCTTTTTTTTTTTTTTTTTTTTTTTTAGAGAGAGAGACCATGAGTGGAAGAAGATAAAACAAAGGAAATTAAAAAAGAAAAAATGTCCATGTGCCTAAAGGCATCCTCCACTCTGAAAATATTTATAACAACTGGATTTAAATAAAAGTGGATTAAAGTGAATTCCAAAGAGTAGTAGTTGTGGAGATAAATGAATTTTGAAAAGTAGAAGTTCTACATTACGGGAGGGGGAGTGTAAGTTCATGGGCTCTCCCAGCTGCCCGAGTATTTCGGGAGGAAAATGTGAAGGGGAGGCACAGTTGCAACAAGTTCATCAGAGCACTTACGGTAATAATATCGGTATAATAATACTGACGATGCTACATCTTGACGTACTGATAATGGAGGAAGGTCCTGCGTAATGGCAGGATTATTGATTAATAATGGCTTTATTTTGAATTTTGTCCTGCTGCCTCAATGCATCCGCTCCACATCCACTCCACAATGGTGAACAGTATTTGATCTGAGAACGTTCATGACTTTTGTATATTGTGACCGAGTACTCGTCAGTGAAGAATTCACGAACTCAGTACAGAAGTCCCAATTTTCTAGGAGCATTTCTAGCAAGGGATTTAACATAAGCTATCCAACTTAGGTTGGTGTTTAGTGCGACACCTAGGGTATCAACTGTAGTGGATATGGGAATATTGACATCATTTAAAACTATGCGGGAGTCTGAGGGATTCATTCAGTCGGAGAAATTAATGTATTTAGTTTTTAGAGCATTAAATGAGACCAGATTTGTTTGTCCCCATTGAATAATTTTAGAAAGGTCCTGGTTCAGAGAAATTGCTGTGCCTATTTGGGAATTTATAATATCAGATTGTGTAAAGAAGGTATGTAAGTTGACGTAGCCGAGGGGTGTAATTATACAGTAATGTAAAAGAACTGAAGAGTCGAGTCATGAGCATAAGAGTGCGTTGGGTTGTGAGTGAAAGATGGGAGGTCATTTATATGAATGAGAAAGAGGGTTTGGGCCAAAACTGATCTCTGATGTACCCCAGCATTTATGGAATGAAATTGGGATTAAATTCCATCTACCATGACCCGTATTATTCTGTTATGAAGGTAAGAAGAATTTAGAGGAACCAGTGATGTAACGCCCTAGTGTGATATCTGAGACAATATGGCCCGGTGCCATACTTTGTCAAATGCTTTTGAAATACTGTATCAAGTGCTATTGAGTGTGTTTCACTGTGTTGGTCTATTGTTTTGTTAATCTGATGGGTACGAAGGCAAACAATGTCAGTTGAACGTTCTTATTTAAATCCATACTGCCGATGATTGTTTAATTATTAATTTCGAGGTTCTTGACTATGTGTTTGTTTATTAGTATCTCAAAAATTTTACCAAGAACGGAAGTTATAGTAATTTGTCTATAGTTTGATGGATCAGAAGTTGCCCCTTTATAGGAACATGATGTATAATTCCAAGAGGCTGAAAAACTTGAAGTGCTGATTCATAGTCAGAACAATTTTACCAATATGGGAGCCAACACTGAGGAGCAATTTTTAAGTACTACTGAAGGAATTTCAGCTGGACCAGTAGCTTTGTCTACTGAGAGATTCTGTAATACAGCTTCTGTGTATATTGTGTGAATCTTGAAAGGAGGTATTTGAGGGGAATCAAAATCAAGTGCAGGAATATTGTGATCGTCTGTATTTACGGTTGAGTTGTTGAAAAAATATCAACAAGAAGGTTGGCTTTTCCACGTGGGTCACTTATTAGATTGCCATTGGGGGACTGTAATTGTGGATTGGAAGAGGTGATAGTGAAATTAGATTTGAATGAATTAAGGGTAGAGCAGAATATTTTGTTATCATTTCGGTTGTTTAGTAGTTTGTTAGCTTGTCTATGAAGAAAGTTTGATTTAGAAAGATTGAAAATAATTTTGGCATGGTTTCTGATATTTCTATAATAGTTAAAAGCTTCTTTAGTTTTGGTAGTCGCATAAATGTTATATGCTATTGTTTATGTTCTGTTACTCTAGCACAATTGTGGTCAAATCATTTAGGTGAATTGCATTTTTTTCTGTAACTATGATGGGACTAAGTGTTTCCATGACGACTGTAATGAAATCCTATGTGTGGCTGAATGTGGAGTTTGCATCTTGAGAGAAAAAGGAGGTCCAAGGAATATCCATGAAATAACTTTGGAGACCATCCCAGTCTGCCCCGTCGTAGTGCCATTTAGTCACCACGACTGGCTTAGAGCAGGAGGGTGTGGTAAGTATTGAACTGGTGACTTGTATCAGTGAACGATCAGAGGATCTGAGGGGGGACTTCACATTGACATTATAACTATCTGAATTGGTTTGTTAGAAACAAGTCCAGTAGGTGGAGATTTTGATCGGGGTTGTCTTGTACACCGGTAGGTTGATTGACTAAATGTGTGAGACGAAAATGATCTGCAAATAGCTCACATTCAAGACCAGAGTCATCAGTTCTGGCTGAATAAGTGAACCATTCAACATTATGGACATTAAAATCACCCAGGATAGTAATTTCTGATGCAGTATTAATGTTGAGGACACTTAGTTGTGAAGACAGAGAGTCAAATAAACTCGTCTCTGGAGGGGCATTATGGGAACGATAAACACAACAGAAATACTTAATTTTACCAAAAGAATTTAATTTGTATATGGAAGAGTCGACATAAGGACAATAAATTTAGTAATCTCCTCCAGGGCAATTTGTGATTTAGCAAGGCAACATACGCCTCCTTTGGGTCTGAAATTTTAAATCAAGATATAACCAGGAAAATTAAATCTAGCTAAATCAGAGGTGGAGCTTACTTGAGTTTCTGTCAAAAATAGCAGATCAGGGGATTCAAACTGGAAAAAATTGTGAACAGCATTGAAATATGCTGTCAAATGATGATACTGTGGACCAGATTTAGGTGAAAAAGTATATTACTCTGTCAGTATGTGGTGTTAACCTGGTACTAAAGGTTTGAATAATTTGTTAACAATATGTCTCAGCAATAAGGAAAGAATTAAGTTATTGATAAGGGCAAGGTATTCGTAGATGTATAAAACAGTACTGTGCTAAATATCTTGTTGCTGGAACAAGTAATAAACTGAGTAAGGGTGTGGGAGAGGGAGAAGAAGAACGAAAAGAAAGTAAAAAGATAGACTGCAAAGCTATATAATGCACTAGCAGGGATACCCGGCATTGCCGGGCCAAAAAGGTGAACACTCTGATCCTGTTTATTCTGATTCAATCTTTCTTTTTACTCCAGAAAAAAAAAAAAAAACATAGCCTATACCTCTTATGTTCTTGAAGAGGGATTATAAGAGGTCCAGGACCTTTCTATTCCAGTTTTTCTACTCTAACACACGGTACTTGTATGCACTTGTTTACTATTTCCGGTGACCTCAAATGACCTCAGAGGTCAACCTCACATAGCCTGTGTCAGAACTTGAGGTCATACGAGTCTCCATGCCAAAAATTGGGCTGTTGGGTCCACGCGTTCGATCGTGTATTACCAGTGACTTCAACTGACCTCCTACCAGTGACCTGAATTGTTCTCGGAGGTCAACCTCACATAGCCTATGTCCGAACCGGAGTTCATGAGTCTCCATGCCAAAAATTGGGCTGCAGGAGTACCCGGCGTTGCCCGAGCCAAAAAGGCAAACTCTACCAGTGACCTGAAATGACCCAGATGTGAAATTTTACTCGTATAAACCATCTTTGGCCAACTTAATCCAGCATACATGTGGGTCTTGGGGTTCTAGCCAATGATTTGGGCGTGATTGAAGGACAAACAAACGAACAAACAAATCGCCCCTTTTATATATACAGATGGAAGTAGGTGTGTCACAGGAATTGTCATCGTAAATAGATAAACTAATAGATAAGCAAATAGAGAGGTAGATAGATAGACATAAAGTTAAGTGAGGCTATAGTGGGGTAAAAAGTTAATGTGTGAAGGTATTGGTGAGTGTATAGGTAGGAAGTGAACTATTAATATTATATTGGTGGTGGAGGCAGTGGCGTCAGTACGCTGGCTACCTGTTGCCAGACGTAGCCATTGGCCTCTACCAGCCGGAGATAAGAGAACGGCGGGGAGGGGAGAGGAAGAAACGTGAGAGGGAGAGGAGGGAGGCCAGAGAGGAGAGAGAAGAAAGGGAATGGACGATAGAGGAAGGAAACTAGAGATGTTGAGAGAGAGAGAGAGAGAGAGAGAGAGAGAGAGAGAGAGAGAGAGAGAGAGAGAGAGAGATGACTAGGGGTGCAAGGAGTGAGAAAGGGATGGGGCACAGAGCCAGTAGAGCCCCAGGGGCATCCACTCTCACACGTACCAGAGACAATGCGTGTCTTCAGTCTCGCCCTCAGTAAATCAATGGGTGTGGTTCCTTGCTCAAGGTCGCAGCTGAATAAAATCGTCTGTTAGTGGCCTCAACCGAAGACAGGCATAATCATGTTTATGCTGTTACCCTCTTCTGTACGATGACGTCTTTTCTACTTTATAATTCCTCTTTTCTGATTTTGTTCACATAAGAAGTTTTTCAAAGTAGAGGAGTTAGATACAGCCTTTACTCACCTTTTTAATGTTAACTAATATTCCTGGCTAAGCCAAATAATTTGGTGGTTGCAGAAATAAACCACAAACCTTTTAGACATCTCCCATAGGCACAAAAACCACAAAGCCAGCCAGAAGACAGGGCGTGAGTGCTGGGCATTCCCCAGGTCCTGTCTTCCCTCTTACTGTTTTTACAGTAAGTCAGCCCACACCCCACTGACAGGGCAAATGTATGGCCCGGCCTTCACTATAGGTACATGAAATCTGTAAACGAACGAACGAACAAAGTTCGTACGCTGCTTCACTCTCAGCTGAATAAAATCGTGAGGCGTTAACTTGAATGTGATAATCGTGTTGTTCAGACCATTTCAGAATGCTCGTTCACTCTTAAAAACGCTACCAAACTTGAACAAAGCAGGGAACTAAAAACAAAAATAAAACGATGAAAATGACGTCCTTGGCAGTAAAAGGTAAATGGTTTGCATGACATGAGTGGAAACTACAGAGTGATCAGCGTGTTCGTATCAAAGTGAATGACACATAAAAACACTGATTGAGGCACTTGGGCAAAGGGTGGGAGTGAAGAAAATCAGTGAGTTAGTTTTGATTTTACCAAGGTTATATATATATTTATTTCTGTGTCTAGTCTTTGTTTGTCTCTCTTTGTCTGCCTTTCTGTCTCTGTCTGTCTGCCTTTCTATCTGTCTGTCTAGCTGTCTGTCTGTCTGTCTGTCTGTCTCTGTCTGTCTGTCTGTCTGTCTGTCTGTCTCTCTCTCTCTCTCTCTCTCTCTCTCTCTCTCTCTCTCTCTCTCTCTCTCTCTCTCTCTCTCTCTCTCTCATTGTACCTCCTCAAGGGAGTCTGTTTCAAGCAAGTACTTTACCTATCGTACTTTACGAAGTCACAGTCATGCACACTCCAGTCCCCGGTCAAGCACCAATCATTTCTTCCTTACGACCTACACTTCTTATCTCCACAGCCGCGGTCTCAGGGAGGACCCAGCTCGACTCATCTGCAGTTAATAGCCAGTTAATCATCTCTCCTCAATATAGAGCTTTTCTTCAGCTGAATCTAATTTGGCGGTAGCGAGAATAAAGTATTATATAAAACTCATCATCATACGGTAAGGGTTAATAAATATGGATATACTTCACGCAGTTTGTTAGTATGCTCAATAAAAATATTTGTCGGCAGGAAGAAGATATTTCAATATATGATATGAGCTAAACATAAAGAGAAGTTGATTTAATTCTTAGGGTCCCAACTAAACTAAATGAAACAGTTTTGTGGTTGCCAGAATTTGGAGGTTAACACTAATGGTTACTGTGTCACTCAGGTACACAAATATGGAGATCTTTGCCCAGGGAAAGACCTCACATGCAGATTATATCCAGTCATTGTCGCCTGCCTTTATTTTAGTATGGACTAGCTTTTTGCAAAACGTGGTGACTAGATTCCACAGAGTTTTGCAAATTTTCTTCAAATTGGGTTTCTATAGTCTCGGCGCACGACTCTGAGGTTGTCATTATCATACCCTGGCAACCTATCATTCAAAATGTGCGTCCGATTTCGTATCATATTATACACTAATCATATTATTATGCTTGAATATATTATACACGAATATTATTATACACGAACATATTATACACGAAATCAGACGCACTTTTGAATGGTAGGTTGCCAGAGCACGATAACAATAACCTCAGAGTCGCGCGCCGCGACTATAGTTAACTAGCACCTAATCTAACAACATATTTTGGGGGGGTGGGGTGGGGGACGATTATCATTCGGCCCCCGAATGCTTTTGTTTCAGTACATTTGCTTTCTTAATTAATCACAAGCCATCTTAACCAATAAGCAACCAGTCCAGCCTCAGCCCCTTCTGTATGACATATTTTGTTATCAATGCTCCAGTTATCAGATTCTGCCCTGGCCGAATACTCTGTTGGTAGGATGGGAACTTCTTACCATTTCATTGATTGCCACATTTAGCGGATTTTATGCACCTTAGGAACGACGCCTCATTGTGAAGGGATTAAAACACCATTTTCTCATTCACTACAGAAGCGATTTTTACGGTGTCTCCATTATATTATTTCCTTCATGCTGACTGTGGACGATTAACTATAGTTCCCTCACTTTTCTCCCTCACTCCGGTAGACATGTACAGCACATAGACTGCATACCGTGAAGGACCTGCACCTGCAATCAGTATGCTATTAAGATAACATTCACCTGGCCTGATGAAATTATTGCTATCTGCAAAAGATTACATTCACTTTAATGGATTCTTCTCTCTCTCTCTCTCTCTCTCTCTCTCTCTCTCTCTCTCTCTCTCTCTCTCTCTCTCTCACACACACACACACACACACACACACACACAGGTAAGAGCTGAAGTAGACTGCATCCAGTGAAGGAGCTGCACTTGTAATTATTATCCAAATAGTGTAACATTCATCTACTCTAAATTGACAACTGTCCGTGATGGGGCAGTGGAGGGGTGGAGGCACTAGGCTCCTCCTCTACATCGTCCTCACGCTCTTGATCTGGGAGAAGGAAACTCTTGTTGTACAACAGAATCGTTTGAGAAACTCTAGGAAATGAAGAGAGGTGTTTTGATGAGCTTTTGTACTGGACAAGGGTAGACTGGAGATTGCTTAGTTATGGCATTAGGCTGGAGAAACTGTTGATCTGGAAGGGGGAACTCTGGAACTGAATGGAAAAACTGGCGAAATAAACTGAAGTGTAGAGGTGGAGCGATTTGTTCTTGTAAAAAAAAAAAAAAAAAAAAAAAAAAAAAAGGAAAAACCCTTGATATGAGCTCGGGAATCATGACTTTGTAGGGGGAAACTCTTAATAGCTGGTGAGGAGATAAATCGTCGTTGGAGGTGTAAAGGTTAAATTTAACCTCAATATTGCATAATCAAGATTACGCCTCAAAATTTAAGAGTGGCATTAACACAATATATTTCAAATACGGTTTCAAAAATTGTACTTTAAGTTAATCCATAATCTTATAACTCTACTCCAAATTAATCTCCCATACCATCATTTAACTTTCCTGCAATAATGTGGTTCCCATGTCAGAGTGTTAGAAACAGGCATATATATATATATATATATATATATATATATATATGAGCCTCTGTGGTAAAATGGTAAAGTGTGCGTTTTCGTACACTGAAGAACGAGGGTTCGCGCCCCGCCAGGGTAATAAACTTTGGGAGCATTCTTCTGGCCTCGTACTGCATTGGCGGACACCAGGGGTGCTGTGGTTGAATCAGCGTCGCATACTATAAAGTATGCTTGCATCCATTCGGCTTGCACGGGCCGATTACACTTGGTTCACAGACTACACACCCATCCAAACCACTCCAACACTACAATTACACTTAGAAGCACTTCTCACCATATGTACAATCTCTACGAGATAGCCTAAGCCACTTGGTAGAGATATATTGGCTGTATCGTCCCCACTTCGGTCGGGATAGGCCGGTCCGCAGTGGACACTCAAACGGCTGATGAGATGAGATGATATATATTATGCAAGGAAGAAAGAACCAAAGGCCAGGAGCCCGTAAACCATTCCTTCCAAAAAAAAAAAAAAAACGGAAGAGAGCCAAATTCAAGATCCGTTCACTGCGTTTGAGAGACTGGAGGTCATAGGAAGTGGGAAATACAGACAGGGGGAGACAGTTCCAGAGTTGATCTGTTGCATAAATGAAGGGCTGGGAGTAACGGTTAACTCTTGCATTAGAGAGTTGGACAGAAACGGGATGAGAGTTTGTTGCTAGATGGGTGCTGTGTGCCCGTCGTACAGGTGGAGGGATGCATGCAGACAGGTCAGAGAAGCAGAGACCATTGAGGTGTCGATAGATAAGAGATAAAGATGCATATCTATATCTATATCCATCTATCCATATATCTATCTCTCTATCTAACTATATCGAACGTAGAGGGATGGATAGATAGATAGATAGATAGATAGATAGATAGATAACTAGACTGACAGATAGATAAATAGATAGATATATAGAAAGACTGTATGTATTTAACGTCAATACTTCTATTTAAAACTATAATTCCATTAGCTTCCAATTTCCATTCCTATCTACCGGTACTTCTGGTCTGGTCTCGAGTTTGTACATAATACGAGTATTTTCTTCTCAAAAACTCACTCATAATTAACCCTGGATTTGTAACCTGGGGTCTTCCTGGGGTCTTCTAGACCCCAGGCCAGAAAATTATTATATATGTATATGAACTTAAGGCCAAGGGATCTGTCCTGTTTACCTTTCTGACTGGTGAAGTCCTTCATGGGGGCGAAGGGCTTATTCCTGGAACTGGCTCTGATTTAGCTCTATAGAGCCTTTGTGGTCTGTCTGACCCCAGTGTATCTAACATGTTACCTCATATGTCATTCCTTGTGTGCAATTAATTTTAATTTGCTGTGTTTCTATTTCTGTTTACAGGAAGTTCATACATCAGTCTACAGCAGATGACCCAAAAGATTATTAGCTTTCAATTTTGCAAGTGTTAAGGTTAAAATTAGCATATACAACATTTTACAACTTTTTCTTTCAGAAATTTTGTAAAACTTTTTTTTTTCATTTAAACTCTTTTTTTGGTCTCAGTGAATGAAAATGACGAATTATTTGTTTATTAAAGTGATGTGTGCTATCTTGACCATATAATATTGAAATCTTGAGATTTGGTTTTAGTTATCGTGTAGTCGATGTCACAAGTTAAAGATGGATACAGGGTCTTGATCGATGTTTATTATCTTCAAGGAAAAGTTTAAGTTTAGCAGTGAATGTATTACACAGGAACGTAAATTAGTAGCATAGTTCTCATCGGACCCCTCTTCTCTCTTCCTCTCTCCACAACCTCTTGGTTCTATGGCTAGCCCCTTTCTGACTAACTTTTCCTTCCCTGTCTAGGAGGGCTTTGTGTCACATGTACAACCCATAGGTCTGGGTTCTAGAAGCTTGTGTGTGTGTCTGTGTGTATGTAGCGCTTCCGGTCACATAGTGCACGTGTGGCATTCCTTACAGAAATGCGGACACATTTCCTTTCCTGCTGAAATTGCGAACACATTTCCTTTGGTTAACTCTTGCTGACATATTTCCTATTGCCACACCTTGACTGGTGTTCCTATCTAGTACACTATCTATCTACCTATCTATCTATCTATCATGCTATGAGTTGTATTATTATAATATGGAGTCCTGACAACGCTCGGTCATGCCAGCTGGCGATACTCTGACAGGATTCATCATTTATATGCTATAATCCATTGATACATAATAATGATTATAATAATGAATAGACATAATATTCATGATAATACTGCAATGACCTAATAATATTCTCAAAACATATATTGTAAACATATTGTATATATGATGGAGCAAATGCACTATAGTTTATGGAATATTGTATAACATATTGTATAATGTGTATGTATAACAGGCACATATATGCAAAAAAAATTGTTCAAACTTAAGATTATAGTAAGAGTTATTAATTTGTATTTTATATAGATATAATGAATATATAAACTCAATTGTTGTCCCCTCCCCTTATTAAAATAAAATCAACAATATTTACAAAATATTTACACTTCATTCAGGGGGTCTCACTTGCATGTTTACTCTTCCTCCAGTAAATACTGACTCAAAGTTTGCAATTCTTGCATGCATTCTGTGCATTGCGAACAGCACTACTGCAAATACAATAGAGAAGATTATAAAGACAGTAGGTGTTGGGCTATGCACATAATATGGGTTGAACATACTCATTCTCAATTCTTCTCAGGGCTTAATTGTGTCACTGATTATTTGCATAGTTTCAAACTTAGGTGAAGTCAACTTACTACTTGTGCTCATGTTTAAGTCCATATTAGGCAGTGGGTGGAAATGTTTGTGTGTATGACTTAGGATGGAATAGTGATTGTTGGTGGATAAAGTGGACATGGATGGTGTAAGTACCGCACAGTAGGCTGGTGCTATGTATAATCCTGATGCTGAAGTATGAGATGGTGGACAAAGGTGCACAGCATGTAAGGATGTACGGCACTTTTGTTCAATCGTTAATTCACTGGCAAAAGTGACAGTGTTCCTTCTCTCGGAGACCACGTTGAGTTCGGTGTTTGTGTCGATGTTGATGATGACCAAAATGTCATTATTCTTAGAAGGGAAGGGGTATATTTGATACACCGTGAACAGGTCGTCAGTTATAAATGGTACATGAACTACTACTGATGTTGGTGTTAGTGTTCCTTCGAAATATGGATAATATAACATGAAATCTCTACCCCGGAACAAAGGCTGCAAACCATGTTTATGTATGCCTTGACTAAATATCTGACGTAGCTCATGAACTGAAAGTAGGTCAATTGTGACCCTACAATTACCCGCATTTGCAATTCCTTGCATGAGTGCCCTGTAACGAACTCTACTGTAGTGTTATCTAGCTGGAGTATAATTGTGTCAGTATGCTCTGTGATGATGGAGAAGTGTTGGAAAAGTGTTATGTTCCCTTCCATGGCATTTACTCTGTCTACACTCTGGTGAGTTATACTTTCTGCCTTTTTTATATTTTTCACACCTGTCTTCTTTGCTGTGTTTTTTCTGAAGACAAACTTGTTTTGGTATGTTAGTACCTATTTTATTAATTTTGTTGTTTATTTCTTGAAGGTTTTCCTCTGTAGCCAATCCAAAGATGTTCCCAAGAATTGCACCACCCAGATCAAACAAACTGAGCCTTTGGCGAGTACTGTATGTGTGATGTTGTTCGTGTCACTCAATATCTCTGTCCCATGAGATGGGAGATGTCACTCAATATCTCTGTCCCATGAGATGGGAGATCTTGGACCATGATGAGCATAGTTGACTTAGCCTGTTGTATCTTCCATTTCGCTAACTTCACTATTTCAGTCACTTCCTTCGTGTTATGTGTTTGTGAAACATTGCCTCCTATCATGAAGTCCAGGCTTCTCATTGGTCTGGCAATGTTCTTTAAATAAGTAAGTAATTTGTATAAATAGTCTAAGCTTATTTCAGTACTCATCACGTCTTTCACAATTGACGTCTTGGCTGTTGGAGTTATGAGGCATCCTTGCCGTACTATACGCTGAGGGTCTAAGTTTTTTTTTTTTTTTTAATGTGTCCGACTCTGGGCATAGGCTTCACAGCCTGCACTCAAGGCCCAGTAGTCCTACATACCATACACCTCTACATGTCACCACTTCGGCGCTAACACCCTCTGTCCATATTGAATACACGCTAGGGCCGTCTCATACAGGACTGGTGTAATGGTATTAGCAGAGGTATTTTTACGACATGTCGGCGGTCGTCTGGTATATCAGTAAAGTCTGCTTTTATGAAATTCAAATTCTTAAACTGTTCCCTGCCCCAGCAGGGATTTGAATCTGGGTCCGGTAGAACTGCAGGCCACGTCTCTACCGATTAAGCCACCGCCTCCCCCCAGTATGTCGTGGCCGTTGGAGCTATGAGGAATCCTTGCCATACTATATGTTGAGGGTCTAAGTGAGCATATCCTCTTGCTATGTAGACGATAATCCATGGTATATGTCCCTTCATCATTGCCTATTGGGAAAAAAAAAAATCTATTAAATTCATAATCCGGTCATGCTGTGGTCGATGATAGTGATGATGTGCGTTACGGTTGGCTCATGGAGAACAATAACTTGCTTGTTGTTTCACATATAGAAGGAGTATAAATCGATATCTAGATCGTGCAAATACTGTACTGTAGCCTTTTTTAGGAACAGTTGCACCTATGTTTGTTTGTTTGGTATGCGACCTTAATTTATTTCTGTAATTATTGTTATCTACTTCATTGGTTTCATGAGTAATTTTCTTTTTTTTTTCGGTGGTGTCCGCGGTTGTATAATTGCCGGCTAGTTCCCTTGGTACCCGTTTTAAATGGTAACATGAATTTGTTTTTCTTTGCCACTTGACAATGACTAAATTACATCTTTATTTCCTGCCATATTGATTATTCTGTACGGGCCCTCAAATTTTGGGGATACTTTATTGTGTCCCGTATGAATGATACCTTAGACAATGTCTCCTAAGCTGACAGGCGATTCAATCGCCTTTTTATTAAATGCCTCCGTGATTTCTTTCTTGGACATCGATAATTGTTTTTTCATTCTTTTGTGTATATCCTGGAATTCACGTAAACGGAGTTTAGGGTAAGCATCGTAGTTATATATGGGCAGATTTCCACCTTCTAGAATTTCATATGGTAATTTTTAAAATGTCCCATATACCTGTGTAATGAAATGTGGTGTGTCTTCTACAGACTTATTTGTAGATCCATTATTTGATGCTTCTACTCTGGGAATCCGATCATCCCAGCTTGCATAATTTTCATGGAGGATGTGTCGTTGTACATCTAATATTTTTTGTTTTGTCTCTCTACTAATCCATTGGATTCTGGGTGATAGGCTAAAACGTTAACCTTTTTGATATTGTAGCCTATTGTTTACATATTTCATGTAAGATATCAGAATTAAAATCACCTCCATTATCGCTTAATAGTACCTTTGGGGTAGTAAAGCGACATATTACATTATCTAATATTGCCTTTGCTACTGTTTCTGCTGTTTTATCCCTAATTGGGGCTAAGATTACATAGTGGGAGAAATGATCCGTTGCTACGAATAGGTATTGGTTATTACTGTATGATAATGGTAACCTGAGTTAGTCAACCGCGACAACATCTCAAGGTTGATGTGGTACAGGGTAATTACCTATAGGTGCAGGTGTGATTGGGTATCCTTTGTGTTTTGCACGATTCGCATCTGCCAATATGATTGTTTATATCTTTTCGTAATGATGGCCAGTAGTATAACAACTGGGCTTGTTTAAATGTCCTGTCTTTTCCCGGATGTCCTGCATATGGACTATCGTGTATCGTTCGTAATACTATGGGTATCATATCATTAGGGACCACTAATTGTTTATTATGTCTTCGGCGTTTCAGTTGTTCTGGGTTGATCCTGTATAAGGCATTATTGATTATTGTGAATTATTCGAGTGGTATATGTCATCTCCACTTTCTAACTTGTATATAACTTTAGATCACGTTGGATCAAGTCTCTGTGCTTTCGCGATTTCATCATGGTTTGGGATGTTTCCTTTGAGATCTGATGCCGCGACGTGAATTGTCTTTGAGTTCCTAGATAGTGCATCAGCTACTAGATTCATTTTGCCTTGCATGTAATGAATGTGTACATTGCAGTTTTTGACTGTACATTTCCATATTGCTCTCCTCCCAGACAGGAGTTTTTCTTTGAACATACCCACTAGGGGTTTATGGTCGGTGAATATGAGAATTTCGTAACCATATACCAAATCTCGAAACTTTTGTAATGCAAAGACCTCTGCATGTGCCTCTGTCTGTAGTGCAATAATTTTTTTTTCTGCACCTTTTATTTGTCCGCTAGCAGATGGAATTGGTTGATTCTGTCCTCTCTTATCTTCTTGCATTAATACAGCTCCTAATCCCTTAACAGATGTGTCTGAGCAAATTATATATATATATATATATATATATATATATATATATATATATATATATATATATATATATATATATATTATTCTACCCTGGGGGTAGGGTTTTTTTCAAGAATACTCCCCCAGTATCCCTGCTTGTCGTAAAAGGCAACTAAAAGGGTTGGCGGAGGGTTAGTGCCCCTCCCCGGAAAACAGCTAACTTAAAAAACACACAATAAGCCTCGGACAAGGACTGACCAAACGATGACGACCCAGGACCGGACAAAGGACTTGGTAATGGGTACTTGGAATGTAAGAGGAGCGAATGATGAGGTGAAAGAGAGAGAGATTGTCCAGGTGCTTGAGGGTGCAAAAGTGGATGTATGTGGAATAACTGAAACAAAATGGCGAGGAGAAAGTGTGAGAGAATGAGAGTATGGATGGGGTATATGTGCAGGAGTAGGTGAGAATGAGAGGGCAAAGGAAGGAGTATGTATAGTTGTGAGTAAAAGATGGAAGAAGAGCATAAGACAGTATGGATCAGTTGGGTCGAGGATTGTGTGGGTAAAGTTGAAAGTTGGAATACAAATGTGGGCGATTGTGTGTGTATATGCACCAACGCAAGATCGTGCTAGAAGAGTGAGAGAAGAGTTCTTGACAAATGTAGAAGTGTGCATGGAAAAGTTTGGAGGGAATGAGAGAGTGTTTTTGATTGGTGATATGAATGGTAAAGTTGGGAATGTGAAGGTGGATGGAATAGTTGGTGAGTGGGGTGTGCCTGCTGAGATAGATGAGAATGGGAGTGCGTTAGTGGACATTTGTGCTGGGAGGGGGTTGGTGATAGCCAATACCCTCTTCAGGCATAAAATGATCCACAGGTATACATGGCGAGTGATGAGAAGGGTGGGTGGTGAACTGAATGAAAGGAAGGCAATGATTGATTATGTGTGTGTGGATGAAAGGATGCGAAGATGTGTAATAGATGCAAGAGTGTATAGAGGTTGGGGGAGTGGACTTTCTGACCACTACTTGGTGGTGGCCAAAATCAAGGTCCAATTAGAATGGAGAAATAGAAGAAGGGAAAGACGAGAGGAAGGAGTAGTTGCAAGGAGAGTGGAAACGTTACAAGAGGATGAGAAAAAGGCAGAGTATAAGAGAGAAGTGGAGGAACGATTGGGCAAATATGAATTGGAGCAGATGGGAGACGTGGAAGGTGTGTGTAGGATATTTACAGAAGAAATATGTGCAGCATGTGATGTGGTGTGTGGAAGGAAGAGAAGACGGAGGGGGGTGCAAGGAACAGCGTGGTGGACTGAAGAGGTGAAACAGGCTGTGGCACAAAAGAAGAAAGCATACAATGAATGGATGAGAAATAGGGGCGGGGAAGAAGTTGAGAGGCAGAGGAGAGAGTTATATGTAGAAAGAAAGAGAGAGGTGAAAAGATTAGTAAGAGAGAGTAAGAAGAGAATGGATGAGGAATTTGGAAGGAATTTGAGTGTAAAGTGGAGGGACTGTAAGAAAATGTTCTGGAAAGAGGTGAAAAGAGTAAGACAGGGTGGAAGTGAAGTTAGCAGGGGAGTGAAAGATAAAAATGGTAGATTACTAGTGGAGAAGGGAGAAAAAGTGAGCAGATAGAGAGAACACTTTAAGGAATTGTTGAACGTAGAGGATGGAAGTAATGCGAGTATAAGTGGCTGGGGAATGGCTGGGAGAAGGAGGGAGGTGAGAAGACAGGAAGAAATCAGTAGGATAGAAGTTGTGGAAGCAATGAAGAAAGTTAAATCGGGGAAAGCCCCAGGAATTGATGGAGTGTGTGGTGAAATGCTGAAGCATGGGGGAGAGATAGTAGTAGAATGGATGTGGAAGATGTGCAGATTGGCCTGGGAGGAAGGTAGAGTCCCAGAGGATTGGAAGTCAGGTATAATTATTCCCTTGTACAAAGGAAAAGGGGAAAAAGAAGTGTGTGGTAATCATAGGGGCATTTGTCTTCTTAGTATAATAGGAAAAGTGTATGGTAGGATACTTATTGACAGAGTTAGAGAAAGAACAGAGAAATTAGTTGGAGAAGAACAGGGAGGCTTTAGAAAGGGAAGAGGTTATGTAGATCAGATATTCATTATTAGATCCTTAGTGGAAAAGTTTCTAGAGAAGGGAAAGAAGTTGTATGCGGCTTTCATGGATTTGGAGAAAGCATATGACAGGGTGGATAGACAAGGATTGTGGAAAGTGTTAAGAATATATGGAGTAGATGGGAAGTTGTTGAATGCTGTGAAGAGTATGTACGATGGTGCGAAGGCTGCAGTGCGTGTGGATGGTGAACTAAGTGAATTTTTCTCTTTGAAAGTTGGTTTGAAACAGGGATGTGTCATGTCTCCATGGTTGTTCAATCTGTACATGGATGGGGTAATAAAAGAGGTACAAGGTAGGGTAGTGGATGTTGGAGTGGCCCTGGTGAGAGAGGATAGTGTTTGGAAACTCCCTGTACTGTTGTTTGCAGATGATACTGTGTTGTTGAGTGAAGACGAAGGGGAGCTGCAAGGCTTGGTGGATGAGTTTGGGAGAGTATGTAAGAAACGGAATCTAAAGGTGAATGTAGGGAAGAGTAAAGTGATGGTCTTTGAGTGAGGTGAAGTCAGTGAATGTACAGCGAGGTTGGATGGTGAGGAATTGGAAAATGTGAGTACGTTTAAGTACGGTGCTTGGGTAGTGTGATGAGTAAGGTTGGAGGTTTGGAGGGTGAAGTGCTTGAAAGGGTACAGCAGGGAAGAAAGGTTGCTGGTTCTTTGAAAGCAGTGATAAGAAACAGGGAAGTGAGCATGGAAGTGAAAAAGTTACTACATGACAGTATTGTGATACCAACTCTAACGTACGAAAGTGAAGCTTGGACGTTGTTGGAAGGACACAAGTCAAGAGTGAGAGCAGTGGAAATGAGTTATTTAAGAGGAGCCTGTGGAGTCACATGGAGAGACAGGCTGACGAATGAGGATATAAAGGAGCGTTGTGGTGTTGATGTGGATGTGATAGGAAGCGTTATGAGGAACACATTGAGGTGGTTTGGCCATGTGGAGAGGATGGAGGGTGAAAGACTGACGAAGAGAGTGTATGTGAGTGAGGTGGAGGGGGGAAGAAGGAGGGGGAGGCCGAGGATGAGATGGCGGGATGGGGTGGAGAGGTATATAAGAGAGGGGTGTGTGAGTTGGGAGCAGGGCAGTGAAATGGCGGGGGACAGGGCGACTTGGAGGCGATTTGTTTGTGGCCACCTCAAACGGGATTGAGGCGTCTGGCAATATATATATATATATATATATATATATATATATATATATATATATATATATATATAAATATATATATATATATATATATATATATATATATATATATATATATATTTGAAATCAGAATAGGCTAAGCATGGTGCATTTATGAGTTTATCCTTTATTTCATTAAATGATTGTTTTTGTTCTTCTCCCCATTGAAATATAGCATCATTTTTGAGTAGTTTGAATAGAGGAAAAGCTATATGAGAGAATTGTTGTATAAAGGCCCTATAATATCGTGCTAGACCTAAAAATTGTCTAACTTTGTCTATAGTAGTTGGTTCAGGGAAGTCTTTCACTGCTTGTATTTTATCATCGGATGTGTGTATGCCTTTTCCATTCAGTTTGTGGCCTAAGAATTTTATTTCCATAAAGCAAGATTTGCATATAGACAGCTTAATTTTTAATTAAGACCAGTAGGAACTGGTCTAATTTCTGGAGATGTTCCTTTATGTCATTAGTTGTGATAATTATATCATCAAGATAGACCAATATTCCTTGTCCTAGAATTCCGGACAATAGGTAATTCACCAAACGTTGAAAAGTGCCTGGTGGTGTCTTCAATCCCATTGGTATTCTTTTGTATTGATAATGACCAGTATTTGTGGAAAAGGCAGTGTATTTACGTGAGTCCTCATATAATGGTATTTAGTAGTATCCATTAAACAAAACTATTGTGGAAAACACATTATTTTCTGGTCCATTATTTTGTAAGACGTCACTTAGCAATGGCGTGGGAAACCAGTCTGGGACTGTGTGATTGTTTAGTTTATGGTATTCTACTACCGCACGCATTTCCCCATTTTGTTTGGGCACGAAAAATAATGGGGCATTCCACGGGGAGACTGATGGCTCAATAATGCCAATTTTTAGCATTTCTTCGACATACTTGTTTGCAAGTGTACGTTGTGACTGTGTGACTCTATAGGCAGGTAAAAAACAGGTTGTGTGTCTGGATGCACGTTAATTTTGTGATTGATCAGGTTAGTACACCCTAATGGTTTTCCAGGTAATGCTACCATTTGCCTATGTTTCTGCAACAAATTTAACAAACCAGTTTCTTCATCGGATTCATCTGAGTGAATTAAATTCTCTCCTTATGCTTTCTCTATCCGTAGGTTTTATGTTACTTGTCACTCCAGCTAAAGTTATTACCATCACATGGGGGGGGGGGGACATATTTTCAGTATTAACTATACAAGTCCCCTTTTTCAACTGTAATTCCCCATTCATGTGATTAATTAGGAGGATCTGAGTTTCCCCATCATTATTCATCTGACATAATGTGTTTTCTACTGACAATCCTTTCGCTTTACATAATTCTTCCAAGACAAGAACAGTACTATAAATCAATTTACTCTTTATGGTAACTTCCATGTATGAGTTAGGAGAAATAACTAAATCACTGGTGAGATGAGCGAGAAAAACTGATGAATCAGTATTGTTACCTCAGTCTCTAGTACGGGAGGCTGAGGGAGGTGGTGTGAGTGGATCTAAACATTCATCTGTTTGTGTATGTTTGTTTAGGCTTTTAATATTTAGGCTTTTAATATTCCAATTCTTTTTCGTTGTTTTACTAATAGGTGAGAAATCTGATGGTACTGGTAATTCTTCTGTGAATTCATTATCAAAGTCTATTCCATTCATTTGTGGGAGTAAAGTTATTTTCCCTATTCTCATGGATCGTAAGCTCAGCAAGATATCAGCTTTTATTGCTAAATTTTCATCAATATAAAAAAAAGGCAGAAATTGGTCTTGTATTCTCTCTGACACTGATATGTAACCGTATCATGCCTTTTACTGTAATTTGTTTGCCATCTATTGTACATAAGTCTAAATCAGATTCTTCCAGAAAAGTTACTTTCTTCTTATTTCTAAAATTTCTATCTAATTCTTCTTGTTTTATTAAATTCACTGGAGAGCCTGAGTCTAAGAATAAAGAAACGGTTTGACCTTCACATACAGCTGGTATCAAGATACACTCACTTCCCAAAATGCCTCTTATGTGAACTTTAGACTTGCTTTTCTTTACGATTGATTGTTTTTTGTCGCGACTTAATTGGCCTTCCCCCGATTTGAATACAGAAACTAATTTTCTTACCGTCTTACAATTGCTGGTCCAATGACTTTGGGACCGGTGATGCCTACAGTATGGATCATACTCTTGTGCCTCTTGTTTATTTTCTTTTGCTTTGATAAAGCAGTCATTCTTTGTGTGTCCTGGGTTAGCACAGTTATAACATAGAGTAGACCTACCTCCAGAATGTGATCTTCAAGATGACTTCCTATATTTAGTGGTATCTGTGGTGCGGCTTCTGCTCAGACTGTGCACAATCTTGTGTGACTGCCTGTGACCTGGTGTTTGAGAATGCTGCCTCAAAGCGTGTAGGTATTTGTTTTGTCTGTTTTCGGGTCGTAATCGATTTTGTTCTTTATTTTGGGTAGTTTTAGCTGTGTTCATAGCTGATACTGTGTCTGACACTCTCATTCTAGTAGAATGTGATTGTGTTTTGGTCACCCCTGCTTTGCTACAATTCATCTCTACCTCATTCATAAAGTCTAGCAAGCACATTCCTGGGGTGTAAGGAATCGTCTTAGCTATTTTGAGGACCCTATCACGTAATTTACACAAGGCAGCTACATAACAAGTGATGTCTACGACAAGCTCTGGTGACATCTTTCCATCTCTTGTTATCCAGTTTGAGTTTTCTAAAGTACCTAATAATGTTCTTTTAATCGTAGAGATGTCTGTTGTTATTTCACTTAGCACATGATTTATAGTATGCTCCCTTACAAGATCCACAATCTTATTTAATTCTGGGATTATGTCTGGCAAAAAGTTTATGCCTCCAGAAATTTTTTTTTTCAGGAATTCTGTTTTAAACTCATCATATGTCTTAGCCTTAAGAAGCTTATCTGACCTGAGCACATCACCTGCCAAGCATCTCTCCTGATTAATCCAGGAGGATAATATTGCTATTTTCTCCTGTTCATCCATTACGTGCCTCTTTACGAAGAGGTGTTCACGTTGGTTGATCAAAGACATTACAAAAACGCAATCTTGTTCAGTGCCTGAGAATTTTGGGATGTTTTTATCTTCATGATAATTGTAAACATGAGGTGGGGATGTTTGATCTGTGGTATTGCTTGAGTTATTCATTTTGACTGATTGCGTTGTTAGGTTAACTTGGAATTGTTTATCGTTGTGTGAGGGAATAGTGGAATAACTTTTACCTGATCGATGAACTCTGCTAAGTAAATTTTCGTACATATGCAAGTCAGAGACAAAGTTCTCACTTGCTACATCAGAGGGAGTTTCCCAACATTATAATCAACATTATCATCTAGAAATGATGTATTTGTTTCTTTGTTTTTAGTTTGTGGAGAATTTTGAAGGGTGGGTGTGTTGTCCTGTTGTTCTCCTAATTGTGGATCTGCAGTGGCTGCTAGCTGTGTATCATCTGTCACTAACACAAGTGGTGACGAAAATATCCCGGTCATATCACTCAGCTAAAATGAACTCATGTTGCTAGGGTATGGTGTTATGAAACACCTCTTGTATTATGTCATAACTACTGGGAAGAAATAAGTAAAGTATAATCACACCCACTTGATACAGATGATATCACTCGGAGAGGCATGTTGATAGATGATGTCAACCTCAGAAGGTAAGTGCAGTGTTGATAGAAGATCCCACTCTCGGTAATTCTAGGGCTGTGTTGATTGGTGATATTTCTCCCGGAATTTTCAGGGCTTGGTGATCTCAGTGTTGATTGTAGTGCAGAACAGGTTTAGTCATAGTCGAACCTCACCGTACACATCGAATTCCCACTCAGTAGCTGTTGGAAATAAATGAGTGTGAGTAGGAATGTGTGAATAAAGATGAGTAATGAGCAGGGAGTGAGAGGCGCGTGGTGTCAGACACACGTTGATTGACGCGGCGGCGTCTCAGCAAACATACACAGTGATGTCGACTTCCCATCCTCTGGTAGTTGTGGTGAGCAAATGAGTAGCGTTGAATTTACCTGAGTGAAGAAAGGTGAGTAAGATGAGTTGTGAATGTGGGCTTGGTACTTGCTGCCGTCATCTTGACCTCCTGCACTCCTGCGTCAGCTTGGTGGAGGTAGAGGGGTGATTGGAGAAAGCGGTGGGGGTCAGGTGGCTGTTGCTGTGTACTTGATTTTCGTTTGCTTGTTTTGTTATCTGTCAGTCGTAACTCGTCCCTCTTATTGTATACTTGATTGTGTTTTATTGATTGTAGAAGTGATGGTTTTTAGGCGTCGGGTTGTTCGTTACTGCCACCATCTATGATATGTGGTATCTTGACCATATAATATGTAAATCTTGAGATTTGGTTTTAGGAATTGTGTAGTCGAAGACAGGAGAAGTTAAAGATGGATACAGGGTCTTGATCGTTGTTTATTATCTTCAAGGGAAAGTGTAAATTGAACAGTGTATGTATTACACAGGAACGTAATTTACTAGCAAAGTTCTCATCGGATCCCTCTTCTCCCTTCCTCTCTCCACAACCTCTTGGTTCTATGGCTAGCCCCTTTCTGATTAACTCTTCCTTCCCTGTCTAGGAGGGCTTTGTGTCACATGTACAACCCATAGGTCTGGGTTCTAGAAGCTTGTGTGTGTGTCTGTGTGTATGTAGCGCTTCCGGTGCCATAGTGCATGCGTCCTTTCCCACTGAAATCGCAGACACATTTCCTTTGGTTAACTCTTGCTGACATATTTCCTATTCTCACACCTTGACTGGTGTTCCTATCTATTACACTATCTATCTATCTATCTACCTGCCTATCATGCTATGAGTTATATTATTATAATAGGAGTCCTGACAAAAGCACATTCCGATAAATCAAACCGTCGCACCCAAGACAAAGTGACATATCTCGAAAAAAAAATGACTAACTGAGATCATACCACCATCGTGATCCTTGTGGTGAGAGCCATAATATGTTGAAGTGGCATATCTCTATGCGCAATAGTTGCTGAGAAACAGCACGTGTGTGTTGACGTATCTCAAAAAAGAATGCCCAGTCTCATGACAGACAGGGTGTACCTTGAGTTTTGAGCATTTGTTATGTTACAAACTAGTCATCTCAACATGTTGACCAGGTGTAAGTGAAGATAGGCCTGTTTGTCATACTAAAGAGGCTATTGTGCTAGTGGTAATTCTGAGTTACGTCTCACGAAAAAGCAGTGCTATTTACATACTTTTGGGCATAACTCACTTATTACTTGCTGATCTTTAATAAAAAGGGAAGCAGAAGTATCGATGGTGTAATTAAAGGTTTGCACTATGAAGAAACTTTTTCTTTTCTGAAAGGGCGTATCTACTGAAAATACCCCTACAACACATTAAAATATTATTCATCAAAACTTAATTGTGTGAAGAAAAACTACAAAATCTTTTCAATCTATTTGCATTTACAGCATATAAATACCTTTAAAATTACCACAGCAGCGAATGAATGCATTTGAGCGAAAACTTTAGATCACCCTCCTGAAAAAAATTGAAAATCGAGATACACCCCTTTGTCTCGGTAGCGACAAAACGTAAGTGCAGTATTTTTTTTTTTTTTTTTTGTTATTTCATTTGATGTCCTTGAGACCCCCCCTCCCCCCGGTTACCTACTGTGGTTAAGAAAAGGTTGCCTATCCAGGGTTAAGTGGCAGATTTAAATTAAAATTGAAAATGCATTTCACAACCAACGTTAGAATTTTTTTTTTTTACCTCTTATCTTCGAAAGTATCAGTAATCAACTATCCTGTAAATACTGTCTCTCATTTTTTATTTGTGAAGGATGAAACTTTTTTTTTTTTTTCTCAAAAATAGCAGACTCTGAGAGAGAAAAGGATGAAGAAGAAGGATTTTGCTGACAGCAAGATGGTTTACATTATTGACGAAGTTATTGTTGTTTCTTGGTAATTATCTAGTGGTTTACAAAAGATATTGAAATTGCTATTAAATTTCATTTCACAAATTAGTGATGAAAATGCTTTACATTCAGGACATTGCTTGGCTGTCACAGACAGTACGTGACCTGCTTAAACAGAATACAACTGAATGAGGAATTTCAGTAGGTCACTGACAAATTTAATTAGGAGATATAAACAAATCAGATCACAGGAAAAAAAAAAAACAGATACTGTTTGACGATAATACTAATAAGCTTCTTATTTTCAGATCTGGTTTAATATATACTTTCGATATTTACTCGGCTGAACAGCTAGAAAATTCATTACTACACCATACATTTGATCACTGCACTTTTGTACCCCCTGGGGGTAGGGGGGTTTCAAGAATACTCCCCCAGTATCCCTGCTTGTCGTACGAGGCGACTATAAGGGTTGGTGGTGGGTTAGTGCCCCACCCCGTAAAAGAACTAACTAAACAAGCGAATAAAGCGCCTCGGACCAGGACGGACCATAAGTTGACGACTAAGGAACGGACAAAGGACATTCTGAGGGTGGGAACATGGAATGTGAGAGGAGTGTATGATGAAGTGAAAGAGAGAGAGATTGTTCAGGTGCTTGAGGATGCAAGAGTGGATATATGTGGACCGACTGAAACTAAATGGTAAGGTGAAAGGGTGAGATAATGGGAATATGGTTTAGGTATATGTGCGGGAGTTAATGCGAATGAGAGGGCAAGAGAGGGAGTATGTCTGATGATAAGCAAGAAGTGGAAGGAGAATATAAGAGAGTGTGGAACAGTGGGCACAAGGATTGTATGGGTGAGTATGAAAGTAGGTATACAAGTGTGGGCGATTGTATGTGTGTATGCTCCGAGAGAGGACCGAGTGGCAAGAGTGAAAGATGAGTTTTGTGCGAAAGTAGAAGCATGTATGGACAAATTTGAGAGGAGTGAGAGAGTGCTCTTGATTGGAGACATGAATGGCAAAGTTGGGAATGTACGAGTGGATGGAGTGGTTGGTCAGTGGGGTGTGCCAGCTGATGTAGATGGGAATGGTAGTGCTTTGGTGGACATCTGTGCTGGTAAGGTGTTGGCAATAGCCAACACCTACTTTCGACATAAGATGATCCACCGGTATACATGGAGAGTAATGAGGAGGATGAATGGTGAACTTGTTGAACGGAAAGCAAAGATAGACTACGTGTGTGTGGATGAGCAAATGAGAAGAAAGTGTTGGATGCAAGAGTGTGGAGAGGGTGGGGGAATGGAGTGTTGGACCATCACTTAGTGATGGACAAGGTAAAGCTGCAAAGAAAATGGTTGAGGAGACTAAGGGGAAGACAGGAGGGAACAGCTCCTGTGAGAAGAGTGGAGAATTTGCAAGATAGTGAGAAAATGGCAGAGTATAAGAGCATAGTGGAAGAAAGATTGGGAAGGTATGAGCTAGAGCAGATGGAAGGGGTGGAAGATGTATGTAAGATATTTACGGAAGAGATAGGCGCAGCGTGTGAGGTGGTTTGTGGAGTGAAGAGGAAATACAAGGGTGTGCAAGGGATAGAGCATGGTGGAATGATGAGGTGAAACGAGCTGTGGAACAAAAGAAGAAGGCATATAGTGAATGGTTAGCGAGTAGAGGTAGGGGAGAAGATGAGAGAGAGAAGAGAGACGTATATGTGAGTAGGAGAAGGGAGGTCAAGAGACTGGTGAAGGAGAGTAAGAAGAAAGTGGATGAAGAGTTTGGGAGGAATCTGAGTGTGAAATGGAGGGAGAGTAAGAAATTGTTTGGAAGGAGGTAAAGAAAGTAAGACAGTGTGAAAGGGGAAATAGTAAGGAAGTGAAAGATAGGAATAATAGATTGTTGGTGGAGAAGAGAGAGAAATTGAGGAGATGGAAGGAGCACTTTGAGGATTTGTTGAATGTAGAGAGTGACAGCATTGCGGGTATAAGTGGTTGAGGAATGGCTGGGAGATGAAGAGATGAGAGGAGGGAGGAAGAGATCAGTAGGACGGAAGTAGTGGAAGCAATGAAGAAGATCAAGTTGGGAAAGGCCCCAGGAACTGATGGAGTGTGTGGTGAAATGCTGAGGTATGGGGGTGAGATTGTTGTGGAGTGGATATGGAAGTTGTGTAGATTGGCTTGGGAAGAGGGAAGGGTTCCAGAGGACTTGAAATCAGGTATAATTGTTCCTTTATATAATGGAAAAGGGGAGAGAGAAGTATGTGGTAACCATAGGGGTATTTGCCTTCTTAGTGTGACTGGTAAAATATATGGTAGAATACTCATTGATTGGGTTAGGCATATGACAGAGGAGCTAGCTGGAGAAGAATAAGGGGGATTTAGGAAGGGAAAAGGGTGTGTAGATCAGATATTTGTTCTAAGATGTTTAGTGGAGAAGTATCTAGAGAAGGGAAAGAAAGTGTATGCTGCCTTCAAGGACTTGGAGAAAGCTTAAGACAGAATAGATAGGCAAGGTATGTGGAAGGTATTAAGAATATATGGAGTGGATGGGAAATTGTTGAATGCTGTGAAGAGTATGTACGAAGGAGCTAGGGCTACGGTGCGAGTGGATTGTGAGCTGAGTGAGTTCTTTGATCTCAATATGGGACTGAAACAGGGTTGTGTGATGTCTCCATGGCTGCTTAATATATACATGGATGGGGTTGTAAAGGAGGTGCAGGGTAGGGCAGTGGATGTGGGGGTTGCTCTAATGAATGAGGGTGAGATTTGGAAGATTCCGGTGTTGCTGTTTGCTGATGATACAGTATTGTTGAGTGAAGATGAATGGGAGTTGCAAGGTTTGGTGAATGAATTTGGGAAAGTATGTATGGGGAGGGAGCTGAAAGTTAATGTAAACAAAAGTAAAATTATGGTGTTTGAGAGGAATGAAGTCACAGAATGTACAGTGAGGTTAGATGGTGAGGATATGGAGAGTGTGAGTGCATTCGAGTACTTGGGTGGTGTGATGAGTAAGGATGGAACTTTGGGGGATGAAGTGAGTGAAAGGGTACAGCAGGGAAAGAAGGTTGTTGGTTCCCTGAAAGCAGTGATGAGAAATAGGGAGGTGAGTATGGAAGTTAAGAAGTCACTGCATGATAGTATTGTGATCCCTACCCTGACGTATGGAAGTGAGGCGTGGACCTTGCAAGAGGGGAACAAGTCAAGAGTGAGAGCAGTGGAAATGAGTTACTTGAGAGGAGCATGTGGAGTGACATGGAGGGACAGGTTGACGAATGAAGTAGTGAAGGAACGTTGTGGGGTGGATGTGGATGTGGTTGAGAAGATTAGGAGAAATACACTGAGGTGGTTTGGATATGTGGAGAGAATGGAGAATGAAAGACTGACTAAGAGGATGTATGTAGGTGAGGTGGAGGGAGGGAGAGGGAGTAGACCAAGGATGAGGTGGAGGGATGGAGTTGAGAGGTATATGAGGGAGGGGGGGTGAGTTGGGGGGAGGGTACTCAAATGGTGGGTGAGAGCGACTTGGAGACGTTTTGTCTGCGGCCACCCTTTGCGGGATTAGGGCGTCGGGATATAGATAGATAGATGGATAGACTTCTGTATACCTTCCACCTAATTTTTTTTTAAATAACAGATAGAGGAAGGAAAAACAAATGAATAAAAAATAATAATCCATACACCAGATTACTGGTGTCTTCTGTTCATAAAATATCTGTAACAGTTAGACTTGAACTGTTGTGGGTTGAAAATTGGAGGGAAACAACTCTGAGGAAGCGAGTTCCAGAGAGATGCAGTTCGGGCAGTGAATGAATTCTGATGGGCAGAAGTTCTGCAATATGGCTGAGTGACATTCCAGTCATGAGCGCTACCAGATGCCCGTGTAGCACGTGGGAAGGCATTGAGAGGTGGCACCATGGACGCAGCTTCGTCTGAGCATTTGCCAAAAAAATATCTTTAAAATAATGCAAGGGAGGCAACATTCCTTCTCACTTACACGGGAGGTAGTTTGTTTGTAATGGCAGGGTTGTTAATAAATTCTAACAGCTTTGTTCTGAATTTTGTCTAGTTGTTTTAATGCAACCTCTCCACATCCATTCCACAAGGGTGAGCAATATTCAAGCTGAGAGTGCACATGACTCTTATAAATTATAGCTAACTGCTCATCAGCGAAGAAGTTCCAGACTCTGTACAATAATCCAAGTTTCTTTGAGGCAGCTTTAGCAAGTGATCTAACATGAGAGGTCTAGCTGAGGGCATTGTTAAGTGAGACGCCAAGAATTTCAATACCTTTGGAGATGGGAATATTAGTAGCACTGAAGGTAATGTACGAATCTGGCAATATCTGTCTATTAGTAAATTGTATATATTTAGTTTTACTAGGATTAAAAGTGATAAGGTTGTTTTGTCCCCATTCACAGATCGTAGATAGGTCTTGATTTATGGAGATGGCTGTAGTGAGTTGAGAGGTAGAGATATTAGACTTTGTAAATGGGTGTCTGAGTGTGAATGAACTATGTAGTGTTGAGTCATCTGCATATGAGTGGATGGGATTGTGGGTGACAGATAAGAGATCATTAATATGAACCAGGAATAGGGTTGGTGCCAGAACTGACCCCTGCAGCACACTGGTGTTAACTGATTGGAAATTGGAATATACATCATTTACTTTTACTCTTATTTTCCTGTCACTAAGATATGAGGAAATCAAAGGAACAAAAGACGTTAGTCCGTAGCAATGGAGTTTGAACAGCAGAGAACGGTGCCATACTCTGTCGAGAGCCTTAGAAATATTAAGAGCTACTGCATGAGTTTCTCCATGTAGATCAACTGATTGATGGATGGCATGAGTTAGGAGATTCAGTATGTCAATGGTGGATCTTTCGTGGCGGAAACCAAACTGTCTATCACTAATTAAGTTGTTGGATTCAAGATGTTTAACAATGTGCTTATTAATTAAAGTTTAAAATACCTTACCAAGAGAAGATGTGACAGCTATTGGTCTGTGTAATCAGAGGGGTCAGAGGAACTTCCTTTCTTTGGAATTGGGTGGATATTGGCTTCTTTCCATGAATTTGGGAATGAAGAAGTACGTATGCATAGTCTGAATAATTTAGCTAGAACAGAGGCAAGTTCAGGGGAACACTTTTTCAAAACAATTGGCGGAATTCCATCTGGGTCTGGAGCTTTGTTGGTAGATATAGTGTCTAGGATCGATTTTACGTATCTTGTCTGTATTTTAAGTGGGGCAATTTCGGGAGAGTCAAGTTCCAGTACTGGGACTTTCTGGCTGGTATCGTCTATGGTAGAGTTTCTGGCAAAAGTACTTCGCAAAAATATTCGCTTTCTCACGCGGGTCATTTGTAATGTTGCCATCTGAAGATTATAGTTGGGGGGATTGGAAGATGACTTGTTAAAGTTATGATTGAAAGAATTAAAAGTTGACCAGAATAATCTATTGTCATTAGGGTTGTTAAGTAGTTCTGATGCTTGCTTTTGAAGAAAGTTTGATTCAGTTAGATTTAATACAGCTTTTGCATGATTTCAAGCAATTTTAAATTGAGAGAGTGATTCAGATGTTTTTTATTTTAAGTAAGAGTTATATGCTAATGAGTTATGGGCTGTTGCTCTGGCACAGTTGCTATCAAACCATTTTGGAGAGTTCGATCTTTTAGAGAACTGTTGACTTGGTATGAATAAATCCATACCAGCTAGTATTAAGTCGCAAATGTTGGACTGGGTAGAACTGAGATCACTAGAGAAGAAAGACTGCCATGGAATGTCAGCAAGATAATTTCTAAATCCATCCCAGTTTGCCCTATCAAAGTGCCATCTGGTCACCCTGACAGGTTCAGAACGGGGAGGTGTGGGGAGGTCAATTAATGAGGCTTTGAAGAGATTGTGGTCAGAGGATCCAAGTGGTGACAGTATCTCTATCCTGAATTGATCTGGATTATTTGTCATGAATAAATCCAATAGATGGGCATTATGGTCAGGATTATCAGGTATTCTGTTTGGTTGCTTTACCAGCTGGGGTGATTAAACGATTCTGCAAACAGCTCGCACTCTAGACCAGTGTCGTCAGTCCTGGCAGAATGTAATAACCATTCAACATTATGTATGTTAAAATCACCCAAAATGGTAATTTCGGTGCTAAGGGCAAGGTTAAGGTTACTCAACTGTGTGGATATGGAATCAAATACACTGGGTTCCGAAGAAGCACTGGGGGAGTGATAAACTACACAAATATATTTGGTAATATTTTGACAATTTAGTTTATAAAATGAGTAATCAAAACTGGATGAAGTGAAGTTTAAAACAGTGTCAACAGTATATTGAGATTGGTTATAACAATAGGTGCCGCCCTTGTTACGGAAGTTTGTAAGGAGATGGTAACCGGGAAAACAAAATGAGGATATATCAGTAGTGGGAGAGATTTGTGGTTCTCTGAGGAAAAGGGCCAAAGGGGATATGAACTGAAGGAAAAAATGAACTGAGTTTAAATTTGTGGTAAGACCGCGGATGTTCGTGAAGAATAAGGCTGCACTTTCACCTCTTCACTGACGAGCATTACCGGAAATAGCAACAGTCCCTGCCAGCACAGTCGCTTAATGGCAACTGGGAGGATCCTGAGCTGCCAACCCTACCCTGCCGGTGGTGGCAAGCCAAGGTACCACCTCATTTGACAGTAACATTGCAGCAGCCATTACTAAAGAGGTATCATCATCATTTTCATCATCATTATCATCCGGACCTCCTTTCCTACCCTAGGGCAGGATGAGGAGCAGCAACGTCCAGACACCCCAAGTTTGCCCAGTCCAATGGGCCATGCTTCCTTTCACTCATCAATCAAGCCAATGGAACCCTGGCTCTATCTGATATACCAAAAACTTTTACCACATTCTGTAGCTTCACATAATTGTATCCGATTTAGTCAATCCAGACGCTGTCACGATAAAAAAAAAAAAAAAAAAAAAAAAAAAGGATGCTGAATCCCTGATCATGCACTTTTTGTCACAAAATTCATCCAGCCAGCTCGATCTCTTGTCAGTCCCGAGCCTCACCGACTTCCTACCTCTCTTCCTCACACACTTAACCACCATAACCCTCCACCTCCTTGGCCTGCCTCGCCTCCTTCGTCATTCAAATTCGCTCAGATATACCTTTTTCACATCTCTTCTATTATCCATTATCTCCACATAACCATACACTCTCAGTACATTCTCTTCGAATGTGGTGCCCGCAGACTTCTCCACTCTACATCTTTCACGAATTACATTATTCTGTATCCTATCCACTCTTTGTACTCCACATACATTCCTCAGCAGTCCAGCTCCACTGCGCTAACTCTTGCCTTTTCATTTTCATGCCACACTATAGTCTCACATCCATATGTTAAAGTTGGCAAATAACACTCGTTCATGTGAGCCACGCACAGTTCCAACATTGAAGCCTCTGTTTCTTATCAAGGCCTTCATAGCACCAGCTACTTTCCTTCCTTGTGTCACTTTACACTTCTTTTGCACATTTTCCTCTCTTAATAATACATAAATATATTAGCTGGTTACACAGGATTTTCAATGGATTCATGAGAGATCATGTAATAGCTAGATAATATCCTCATAATTTGTTGGGTGTCCACACGTCTTCACACAAATCAACACTGCACAGGTAAAAGTGGAGCTATGGTGGTGTAGCTGGTGCTTGTCCTTGAGCTTTGGGTGGTGGGCTGTCATGTTCCCACTCAAAGTTCCCTAACTTCAGGATCAGGATGTGATTTCTTCACGTCACTCACAGATTCAACAAGTTTCACTGTTTTTCAGCTTTATTTTGTATCCTATTTTCATGGAGTCTTTTTTTTTTTTTTTCCGCACGTTGAACACAGCAATAATAATTAAAAAAAAAAACACTGTGATCAAGAATCCCACTAGGGTGAATGAAATAGGAGATTCAAAATGAGCACTCAATAAAGACTGATGAACGAAGTGAGACTTCTGAACACTAACAAAGTTAGAATGTTTAGGTTACCAATCATATCTAGCTGAGGAGAGGTAATACTTAGATTATTAATGGGAAAAATTGAAGAGGTTTTATAAATGAAAAGATATCAAAGTAATGTGAAAGGACAGCATAGTGTTGCTGTGTTCGGTATGTAGAGAGAGAATCTGAGTTGGTGGAGCAAGAGTCTGGGGCAATGTAAAGACCAGATACTTCGAGAGACTTGACAGGGATGTTTGGACAGGTAACATTAACAAATGACCGTGTACGGAAATGGAACTAGTAGGGCATGTTGGGGGCAGGTGTGAGAGGACTGCGGAAAAACTGAATGGTCACGGACTAGAGCATTCTCAAGGGATTGCTGTGATTGGAAGGATATTGAAAAGGAACGCAGGAAATATACGAAGGGATTGAGCAACGGACGAACACGAATGTTAGATGAGAACTGACAAAAGCCACACACATTTGGTCGTGAGAAAAAGAAAGAATTGGGAGTACACTGATTCAGTGTAAAGAGAACCACTGAAAGGCAGAATTTGTTAGAAGCGATATAAGGTGCCTGTAAATAGAATAGGAACATGGACCATGACAGTTGCGGAAAGGAAGGTAGCTTTTAGTATAGCAAAGTATATTTCTAGGCTTGAAAAACGAGAAATAGGATCAACACTGAAATTAGTGTGAGCTCCCTCTAAAACTAAACGAAGATCTGACGTGGGTACAAGGTTTAGAGTCACATGACCACTGACAGCATCTACTAACAGGTGAACAAAATCCTCTACTCGTAACATTCGCGTCTGAAGGGACAGACAATTGTTCAGTATGAAAGCTGATATACAATATTTCTGTGACAACATTAATCTTATCATTTATTATCTCCGAGATACAGTAATCTGTTCAATCGGGTGTCCATTTCATTCATATTTCCACCTATATGCCCGTTTTTTTTTTTTTTTTTTTTTTATGCGAGGAAGAAGGAACCAAAGGCCATGGCCCGCAGTAACAGTTCCTTCCAAGAGAAAAACAAAATACAATAGAGAGCCAAATTCAAGATCCGATCATTTTGAGATGCCTGGACACACTGCGTTTGAAAGACTGGAGATCATAGGCAGCAGGAAATACAGACAGAGGGAGACAGTTCCAGAGCTGACCTGTTGCATAAATGAAAGACTGGGAGTAACGGTTAACTCTTGCATTAGAGAGTTGGACAGAAAAGGGATGAGAGTTTGCTGCCAGACGGGTGCTACGCGCCCGTCGTAGAGGTGGAGGAATGCAAGCAGACAGTTCAGAGGAGCAGTGACCATTAAAGTAGCGATAGAAAAGAGATAAAGATGCAACAGTGCGGCGAAGAGACAGAGGTTGAAGGGAGTCAGTAAGAGGAGGAGAGTTAATGAGACGAAAAGCCTTTGACTCCACCCTATTGAGAAGAGCTGTATGTGGGGAGCCTCCCCACACATGAGAGTTGTACTCCACACAGGGGCGGATAAAACCTCTGTATAGAGTCAACAATTGTGAAGGGGTAAAGAAAGAGCGGAGTCGGCTTAGCACACCCAATCTCCTGGAAGCAGATTTCACAAGAGATGCAATATGATCTTTCCAAGATAAGTCCTGAGTAAATGAAACCCCAAGCATGTTCAAGGATGATGCAGGATTAAGCTGAATATCATTAAACATTAATGGGTATACCTGTGGTTGCTTCCCCGAAAGGAAGGAAGGCACCAAAGTGTGACAGTATTACATAGTAACTTATGGTGAACATTCAGCATCCTAACCTGTGCTTCCAAAGCTGAGACAAATGTTTCTAATTGTTCATGATATGCTGAGAAATCATTCGATGTTGCTAACCCCAAAGCTCCCACGACGAATGGTTACTTTATTGGGAAGAGATTCGTTTTATGCTCTGGAGTTACTTGATATCTGCCTGTCGCTAATTTCGTTGCCATAGAACCAAGGAGCATCACATTTACCCAAGGCCATCACGTTATGCTGTGTCAAGGAATTCCCGGATTTGTAGACATTAATCAGTCTTCTCAGTGTTCTTTTCTCTTACTCTGCATTTTTGCAACAGGAAGCTGCCAGTGTTAGTCAGCACATTCAAGCAAACGGCTAGATCATCAAAACAGAGCAAATAGCATTGCACCACACATCCGTTACCTTATCGCAATATGCACGATAAGGTTATCGATGTGTGGTGCAATGCTTTCTGCTGTGTGTTGGTGATACAATCACTTGATTATATGTGTTGACTAGCGCCGCAATAATGCAGAGTAAGGAAGAGAACACTGAGAAGACTCATTAATTTGAACGATTCCGAGAATTCCTTAACTCCTTATAAAGTGATGGCTTTGGGTAAATGTGATGCCCCGTTACTTCTCGTCTATCTGAACAGCAAACATGGCTACGTAATCCCCAGGAGAAAACTGAATCTCTAATGCAGGGTCTGATTCATCCTTGCTAAGGTGATTTAGGAACCTGAGGCAACTAAATGACATCACTACATTATTTAAGTTTAAAGTGTCTTTTCCCGTAGCATCAGTTTCCACCCACAGACTTTTTCACAATGCCTCAAAATGTTTAGCTGCTGCTGCATTTGATTTCGCAGCTGCCTCTAACGGTTTAAAACTGTTCGAAAGAGTTGAACTTATCCTGCCTCGTACTCTACAACAATCTGTAGATGCTCATCAAGCATTCTGCTTTCGTGTGGGTACAAGAGGATTCTATAATTTTGGAAGAGTATTCATCAAAGGAAGTAAACTTCTCCAAGAATCTAGATCTTATGAGAGAACCCACTCTAGAATAACCATCATCTAGCCTGCTTCTAGGGAATGCAGTTTTAGCACTGTCTAAGTCCTTTGTCTGAAACTGCAGACTGGAGATTAGTAATGAAATCACGAACGCTAATAATAGGATTAATACCCGTGAATTTAGGGAGTGAAGTATCTTCCAAGATGATGGATTACAGATGTAGGAGGTGGAGTAAGCCGAGTTGCCATAGATACAAGAGTAGAAGATGAGGTGTTAAGAGCAGTTATTCCTGGTACAGTTGCAAAACAGGTGTAGAAAATGGTAGAAGAGGATGATGAAAGTGAGTCTCTGTAAAAGGATATACAGTATTAGAAATGTGCGAAATCCTGGGAGCCGGGTACGAAAAATCTACAGTGGTAAAATTAGCTGAAGCAATAAAGACAGGTATTTGAGCAGAAACAAAAGTTTGTGACTCAACTGACTTAACAATTTCCAGGAGTTAGCCTTTCTGTTTCTTAAACGAGTAAGATTATCACATGAGTGATCAGTCTTGGTGTAACCTGATTATTTCATCTCCGGACGAATGTGTAACATCTTAAGTTCAACTTCTTAGAGTAAAGGGAATTCATGAAAACTATGCAGGGAGAAATAGAAAAAAAACTACAGTAGGTACAACGAAAATATTAAAGCATGTGTATACAATGAAGAAAATAAATTTTACCAACAATAGATTATTATTGTTAGGCTGGCACAAAGCAAGTTCCTTTGGGTTCTTCTAAATAGGGTGGAACACACAAAGTAAGCTTCCAGTATTCTCTGGTAACACATGGAAGACACACAAACTCCGGATGGCCATAGTACAGGTGTATTATTATTATTATTATTATCATTATTATAGACTCTTTATACAACCCAGATAAATGGAGTGAATGACAATAGACAAAGGGAGGAAAATAGCTGATTTGGGGTGTGGGGTTCAAATATGAGGTTCTGGAGTGAAGCTCTCACTTCCTTCGTACTGGAGATCACCACCGGGACTGCACTGGAAAGTGAGGAAACCCGAGGTGTCGAGTCTAAGTCTGTACGTGTGGGTTTTGTGGTGTGTGAAGTAAGATACTGGTAAAGCCCGTTGGGAAAGACTGTGACTCCGGCTCCGAAGAGGATGAACCCAATGTCTGATTCTCTCTACGGGCCAAGTGGGGGACAAATGTAAGTGTGCTTTGTTCCCAGAGTGGGCACGTGGAGAAGCTAGAAGAGACCTGGGAGAACCAGGACAGCTAAGTCATCTATTGTTATTCCACGGATGTCCTTTCCAGGTGTAGGGAGAAGGGAACTGAGGAGAAGTGAAGGTAGGAAAATGGGAAGGGGATCCACTCCAAGGGCAGTAGTATCTGGTGGCAGTTGGTCCAAGCCCAGGGCATGTTGTGGATCCTCCAGGGCTGAACCGCCTCTAGCAAGTTCAGCAGTCAAAGTGAGACATCAGGACTCATGCGTAGCTGGACAGCATCTAGCAAGTTCTGAGACCGAGCTGCAGCTAGCCAATTCAGTGGCCAGAGAGGGACGTTGGTACTCCTGCATAGCTGGACCACGTCTAGCAAGACCAGAAACCAAACTGCATCTAGCAAGTTCAGTTGCTGCAGAGGGATACCAGTGCTCCTGTGGAGCTGGACCACATCTAGGAAGTCCAGAAGGCGATCCGCATCTAACAAGTTCAGTGGTTGGAGGGGGACGTTGGTGTTCCTGAATAGTTCAACCATGACTATGGTCCTTTTGCAGCAAGAAGTCTGTTCAGGGTGTGGCAGAAGTTGGAATTCCCCCGAGTGCGACGTTGCCAATTTGACCACCAATTATCGGATTTGTCTCCCTACCTACCCCCATCCCACCTGATTCTCTCTCCCTCTCTCTCTCTCTCTCTCTCTCTCTCTCTCTATGTATATATATATATATATATATATATATATATATATATATATATATATATAATATATAAATATATATATATATATATATATATATATATATATATATATATATATATATTGTATATATTTATTATTTATTTTCAACTTTTTTTCCACACCACCTATGAGGTAAATGTCTAGGCACGTTTTATTTTTAAGAGGTTTCCCCTGTAGGCCTAATCCTCTCTCTGACCCTGGGTTCCTCGCCTACCTCGGCGTGGCAACATGGGAAAAAAGCTCTGCCACGTGTCATAGAATTCATTCAAATCGTTGTTATAATTCTAAAAAGTGATACTCAATGTACTATATAGCTTCCTTTATTATATACAGAATATAAAAAACAATTTCAAATAGCACATAGATGGGATATAAGAGAGAGAGAGGCATGTACTACGGTTGATTTGGCAGCATTGCTAGAGGTGATTCACCAGGTGGGCCCCACCCTGAACGGACTTCTTGCGGTGAAAGGACCATAGCAAGAGACCGAAGAGGGACGTTGATGCTCCTACATAGTTGGAACGTATCTAGCAAGTCCAGGGGTTCTGTCGCTTCTAGCAAACATATGAGGGTCACCTCTAGCAAACCTGGTAGCTGAGAAGCATCTAGCTTTCCCTGTGATGCATAGCTGGACCGCATCCAGCTAGTCCAGGTGTTACGTTGCTTCTAGCAAAGTACAGAGGTCACCTCCAGCAAAACCAGTTGCAGAGAAACATCTAACCTTCCCCGTAGTCCTGCCTCTAGCAAGCACTAGATTGGGGAGCTCTGGTTGCCAGGAATACTTGAGACTCAGGCTGCGATGGCAGGTGGGTGACGACTCAGGGATAGAAAGTCTGCTCATAGCTGTGCGTGTGTACTCCATGTGCCCCTCTTGTCGGGGCATTTGCCTGGCCATCGTACCTGGCTGCTGGTGGTGGTTTTCTGTGAAGCACTGGTTTGCCACTGTTGTGGCTGCAGTGGACATTGAGGTACTTTACCGCTTTCACAATATTTTAAACCACTTCCACGAGGGCGGAGGTCGAAGACTTTCTGCTCATTGATGAGTGTTGTTGGTTTGATGTTCTACAAATTGTGGTACCAGACTATTGAATGGCGATCTGGCTCCCTGGTTGGGTCCTCAACGAGGATAAGACAGCTTCGGTGACGGTAGGTCCTAAGTAGATACTGTAGTTTTTTTTTATGCAAAGAAGAAGGAACCAAAGGCCACAAGCCTGCAATAACGGTTCCTTCCAAGAGAAAAACAAAATACAAGAGAGAGCCAAATTCAAGATCCTTTCATTTCGAGATGCCTGGACAGACTGCATTTGAAAGACTGGAGATCATAGGAAGCAGGAAATACAAACAGACAGAGACAGTTCCAGAGTTGACCTGTTGCATAAATGAAGGACTGGAAATAATGGTCAACTCTTGCATTAGAGAGTTGGACTGAAAAGGGATGAGAATTTGCTGCTAGATGGGTGCTACACGCCCGTCGAAGAGGTGGAGGAATGCATGCAGACAGTTCAGAGAAGCAGCAACCATTGAAGTAGCGATTGAAAAGAGATAAAGATGCAACAATGCGATGAAGAGACAGAGGTTGTAGGGAGTCAGTAAGAGGAGGAAAGATAATGAAACGAAAAGCCTCTGACTCCACCCTATTACGAAGAGCTGTATGTGGGGAACCTCCCCACACATGAGAGTTGTACTTCACACCAGGGCGGATAAAGCCTGTGAATAGAAACAACAATTGTGCAGGGGTAAAGAAGGAAAGGAGTCGGCTTAGCACAACTAATCTCTTAGAAGCAAGTATGATCTTTCCAAGGTAAGTCCTGAGTAAATGAAATCCCAAGCATGTTCCAGGATGATGCAGGATTAAGCTGAATATTATTAAACTTTGGTTTAGTGGGTATACCTTTGGAAGATTTAGTCACATCGATAGGTGTAAGAACTGAGTTTTTGATGCATTAAAAACAACCAGATTATTTTTACCCCAGTCAGAGATACGAGCCAAGTCAGACATTAGGTGTGCATAGCCTCATCCATTGTTTGTTGAAGTAACTGGTGTGATGGGCGTTGCAGGAACAGAATGGAAAGGTGAAGGGTGGGTCACTGATGAATGAAAGGAAGAGAGTTCGTGATAGGACAGAGCCCTGAGGAACACCACTGTTGATAGATCTAGGAGAAGAACGATGGCCGTCTACAACAGCGGCTATAGAATGACCAGAAAGGAAGCTAGAAATGAAGGCAGAGATAAAAGGATAGAAACCGTAAGAGGGCAGTTTGGAAATTAAAGATTTATGCCAGACTCGATCGAAAGCCTTTGAGATGCCAAGTGCAACGGCAAAGCTTACGCCAAGGTACCGAAAGGAGGATGACCAGGGGTCTGAGAGGTAAGTGAGAAGATCGCCAGTGAAGTGTCCCTGAAGGAACCCAAACTGATGATGAGAAAGTTGTGATAGGAAAGTTGCTTTAAAATTTTTCGATTAAGAATTGACTTGAAAACTTTTGACATACAAGATGTAAAAACAATTGGACGATTGTTATAGGGTTGGGAATGGTCACCCTTCTTTGGGACTGGCTGAATGAGAGCAAACTTCCAGCATGAAGGAAATGTACATGTTGATTGACAAAGACGAAAGAGTTTGCCTAGGTAGGGTGTAAGCACAGGAGCACAGTTCTTGAGAACAACAGGAGGGACTCCATCAGGCCCATATGCCTTGTTAGTATTGAGACCTGTGGTGGCAAAAAATACATCAGCTGAAGAAATTTTAATGTCAGTCATGAGGAAGTCAGAGGGGGGAAGTGATAGAGGAACAGCACTGGAATCGTCTAAGGTGGAATTGGAGGAGAAAGTCTGAGTGAAGAGATCTGTTTCATCAGTAAAAGAAATAGCTACAGAGCCATCAGAGTAGAAAAGAGGAGGGAAGGATGATGAGATAAAGTTGTTAGAAAGGTTTTTGGCAAGGTGCCAGAAGGAGCGGGAAGAATTCGAGATGGAGAGTTGAGAGCATTAAGTACAGATGAAATTATTTTTAGCAGAGCGAAGAACAGACTTAGCACGATTTCGAGCAGAAACGTATAAAAGATGTGATTCAGGGATGGGATGGCTCCAGTACCTTTTATGGGCCCTCTAGTTGTGGCGGATAGCATTAGAACAAGCGTGATTAAACCAAGGCTTTCTTGCATTAGTCAAAGGAAATGAGAAAGGAATGTATACTTCCATGCCCGAGAGAATAACCTCCATAATGCGCAAGGCACACTCAGATGGCTCCTGGCCATGGAAGCAATAATTATTCCATGGAAAATCAAAGAAGTACTGCCAGAGGGCCTCCGAATCCGCAGCTCCAAAGTGCCACATAAGACATTTCTTTGGAGGATCCACAGGCCGTACCAGAGAGATAGGACAGGTTAAGGTGATAAGGTTGTGACCGGAGGAGCCCAACGGAGAGAAAAGATTAACTGTATAAGCAGAAGGATTAGTTGTAAGGAAGAGGTCAAGTATGTTGGAGCTCTCTCCAAGGCGATCAGAGATACAGGTAGGATGCTGTACAAGCTGCTCTAGGTCATTAAAGATAGAAAAGGTGTAGGCTTGTTCACCAGGTGGATCTGTGAACGGAGAGGAGAGCCAAAGGTGCTGGTGACCATTGAAATCTCCTAGATTGGAGATTTTAGAGAAAGGAGAAATGGATAGAATGTGTTCCATCGTAGAAGTAAGATAGTCGAAGAAATTTTGATAGTCAGTAGAATTAGGGGATAAGTAAACAGCGCAGATATAATTAATCAGAGAATGACAGGAAAGCCGAAGCCAGAATGTAGAGAATTCAGAAGAGTCGAGTTCAGGAACAAGAAAGCAAGAGCAAGATAAGTCGTTGCATATGTATACACAACAGCCACCATTGGCTCTGAAATGAGTATAGAGAAAGTAGGAGGATACAGGAAAGGGTTTGCGTGTCTCTCAGGCTTATTCGCGCTCCGACAGACTCTCTAAAAATATTCGCTAAAAATCAGTTATTAGTCCTAGAATATTAAAATTACATTTGCATATAGCACATACCTTCAGCTTTCGCCTGGAATTTTTGTTGAGCTTTCGTCGAGTACCGCACGACTTGTGGAGATCTCTGAAGTTGGGTAGCGAAGTCTCCACTTTACACTTCCCGACAACCCATAATATGATTACCACAGCCTGATATTATCACTAGAAACACTATTCTATGATTCTCAAATAGTTTGGAATCCATACTCCAAAAAAAAAAAAAAAAACACTGTGAAAGCAATGAAAATTATGAGCGCGTATGACCTTCCCACTTGCACTCATTCGCCGCTAGTGTTCTGTCATTTATTATTCATATAAACACTCACACTTTATATTTCTATTACTATGTAACACTTATATATATCTACAGTCTTTATCCATAAGTTTCCTTCAGTAATAGTAGTTCATTGTCACTGTAGGCACTCAATTTCTCTTTCAGTAAAATACATAGCATTCACTTTCTCGTCCTGTATACTAGCGTTGAGAGTGAATCTGTCACCTTCACTTCCACTTTCATAACTCATAGTATTCATACATGCTAGAGTGAAACATTCAATTTCATTACTACGTGTATATATACTCTTATTCTTATATTACTTCTCATTTACATTTCTATTTACATTCTCTATTATATTTACATTATTTACATTTCTATTTTATTTACATTGTGTTATGCACTGTCACTTGCAGTAACTTATAAAACTATTTTTCACTGTTCACTTATATTTACATTCATTGCTTTCACTTGTTGTTTACACATTATTTACATTTCCACTTGCACTGTTTGACTCACCAGATAGATCGTAGTCACTGTCTATCATTTTCATTGACAAATTAGCCAGTTCACATTCCACAGAAGTCACTTAGCCCTTTACCTCTTTCCACACGAGGTTTAGTAGGGGGTAGAGTTCACAGGGCCCTTTGCATGGGGCTAAAAAGTGGCGGAATTGGACAGGCGCGAATCCGACGTGGTTTTACCTTGAAAGACGACAGTAAACTGAATACAGTGTGGTGGCCTAGCCGCCTAGGGGGAGTGCAATGCTGCCAATGTCAGCGTGGTGACAGCTGCTAATATATACGCTATGAAATGATTGGCAGGAAATCTAGACAATACATAATGAATTAGGTAGTTCCCGGTGAAAGTAAATATCACTTAGGGTTCTCCCTTCCTTTCTTATATATATTCTTATTACGAGAATTGATTATACGGCATATTTGAAGGGGAAATAAACAGCGTAAATTAGCAAACGAGTGCACGTGAGGTGTTGTCAGGTGATAATTAGCCAATTCCAGGTGTATGGCACTATCACTTACCTTATTTCTTTTGTGTAGATATTATTTGGTATAAGAATAGGGCATAGGGCTTATTTCAATGGATGAAACCAGTGGAAAATTCCAGGGAAGATTTACTTAGTGTAGCACGGCCGGGCAGGCGAGAGGAGAGGGTAATGGAGGTGAGGTAGGTAGGGGAGTCAAGAACGGGGAGAAATGGCTAAATTGTCAACAATGGATGGGAGTATAGATGAGATTAGGAGTGCTGACTAGTGCTGGACATTGGCAGTACTGATAGATGATACAAGCCACCACGTGAAAGCCCGGGCGAATTCAAAATAACACAGAATCACAAAAGTGACGCCCGCGGTATGATCCCTTGCTCCCAAGCATCACGAAAGTGACACCCCGTGGTTAAGGGGTTAAAGTAGAGGGTGTACCGGGGGTGGGAGATGGAGGAGATGGTGAATGTGAAAACACATGGCAGGATGGAGTGGTGGAGGATGGGGAGGGTAATGAGTCTGGTTGCATAGTGCTGGATAAGGGGGGAGGTGAGAAGGATGGTTGCCAGTCAGAGGATTGTGTGCAGGATGGGCTAGTTGGTGATGATGAAGGAGAGGCTTGTGGAGAGGAGGATGGCTGACCAGTGGCAATATTGAGTGGAGACTGTATGGGAGAGAAGTTTAGGGGGCATGGGGAGGACTGGATAGTGGATTTGGGAATAGCTGAACAAAGGTGGTTGTGGGTGACTGGGAGTGATGGAGGATGGGGTGATGGTTTGGTCTGTTTTGAGGGGGTTATATCATCTGACATGTCAATTGTGGTATACCCTGGCTTTGCCAGGAAAATCAATGATGGCCTGGTTACAATTCAGCATGCGAGTGATTTTGAAAGGACCAGGAAACTCTGTTTGGAGCTTGTGGTCGAGGGGCAATCTAGCAACAATGACTTGTTGACCCACTCAGTATGGGTTGTCGGGGGGTGGTTTCATCCTGCTGCAGGTCTTGGCAGTGTTGCATGTGGTGGAGCCAGTTCTTCAGGCGAGAGAGTGGATCTGTTGGTAATGGCTGGGCCAAGTGTCTTAACCCCTTAACTGCGGGGCGTCACTTTTGTCACGCTTGGGAGCAAGGTTTCAAACCGTGGGGCGTCACTTTTGTGATTCTGTGTTATTTTGAATTCGCCCAGGCTTTCAAGTGGTGGCTTGTATCATCTGTCAGTAATGCCAATGTCCAACACTAGTCAGCACTCCTAATCTCATCCGTACTCCCATCCATTGTTGACAATTTAGCTATTTCTCCCCGTTCTTGACTCCCCTCCCTACCTCACCTCCATTACCCTCTCCTCTCGCCTGCCCTGCTGTGCTGCGCTAAGTAAATCTTCCCCGGAATTTTCCACTGATTTCATCCATTGAAATAAGCCCTATGCCCTATTCTTATACCAAATAATATCTACAAAAAAGAAATAAGGTGATAGTGCCATACACCTGGAATTGGCTAATTATCACCTGACAACACCTCACGTGCACTCGTTCACTAATTTTCGCTGTTTATTTCCCCTTCAAATATGCCGTATAACCTATTCTCGTAATAAAATTATATATAAGAAAGGAAGGGAGAAGCCTAAGTGATATTTACATTCACCTGGAACTACCTAATTCATTATGTATTGTCTAGATTTCCTGCCAATCATTTCATAGCGTATATATTAGCAGATATCACCACCCTGAAATTGCCAGAATTGCACTCGTCCTAGGCCACCACAGCATTCAGTTTACTGTCGTCTTTCAAGGTGAAACCACGTCGGATTCGCGCCTTTCCAACTCCACCGCTTTTTAGCCACATGCAAAGGGCCCTGTGACCTCTACCCCTACTAAACCTTGTTTTGAAAGGGGTAAAGGGCTAAGTGACTGCTGTGGAACGTGAACTAGCTAATTTATCAATGAAAATGATGGACAATGACTACGATCTGTCTGGTGACTAAAACAGTGCAAGTGGAAATGTAAATAATGTGTAAATAATGTGTAAACAGCAAGTGAAAGCAATGAATGTAAATATAAGTGAACAGTGGAAAATAGTTTTATAAGTTACTGCAAGTGACAGTGCATAACACAGTGTAAATAAAATAGAAATGTAAATAATGTAAATAAAATAAAGAATGTAAATAGAAATGTAAGTGAGTAGTAATATAAGAATACGAGTATATATACTTGGAGTAATGAAAGTGAAAGTTTCACTCTATGAATACTATGAGTTATGAAAGTGGAAGTGAAGGTGACAGATTTGCTCTCAACGCTAGTATACAGGACGAGAAAGTGAATGCTATGTATTTTACTGAAAGAGAAATTGAATGCCTACAGTGACAATAAACTACTAATACTGAAGGAAACTTATGGGTAAAGACTGCAGATATATATTAAGTGTTATATAGTAATAGAAATATAAAGTGTGAGTGTTTTTATGAATAATAAATGACAGAACACCAGCGGCAAACGAGCGCAAGTGGGAAGGTCGTATGTGCTCGTAATTTTCATTGCTTTCACAGTGTTTTTTCTTTTTTTTTGAGTATGGATTCCAAACTATTTGAGAATCATAGAATAGTGTTTCTAGTGATAATATCAGGCTGTGGTAATCATATTATGGGTTGTCGGGAAGTGTAAATTGGAGACTTCGTTACCCAACTTCAGAGATCTCCATAAGTACTATGGTACTCGACGGAAGCTCAACAAAAATCCCAGGAGAAAGCTGAAGGTATGTGCTATATGCATATATAATTTTAATATTCTAGGACTAATAACTGATTTTTGGCAAATATTTTTAGAGAGTCTGTTGGAGCGCGAATATGCCCACAGGACACGCAAGTCAAGCCAAAACAACCCCGCGGTTTAGGGGTTAATGGAATGAGCAGTAGGGGCTCACCAAAAATGTGTTTGTGGGGTGTGATGCCATTTTTCCTAGAGCAAGTGTTTATGCCCCATTGCAGGATCTTAACCCATACCCTCCCAGTTTTTTCGGGCCCCCCCACCTCCTGAAAACCCGATTAATTTTTTATTTTATTTTTTTTTTTTGCTCAACCATTCCCGTTTGGTGAGAAACTAATGAAAATCACCAAGAAAGTTGCACCCATCACCCCTAAGTGCTCCTAAGGTGCGTCCCCCCTCACCTCAGCCAGGTGTTCTGTGGCCGGGCCGATGCAACTTCTCCGTTTTCTACATTTACTTGCTACAAAAGTACATATACAGCAACAATATTGTGGTATATATATAAATAAATGGGTGAAAATAACATTGGTTAATAATGGTACCACCCATAAATCGCCAATTTCTGGCACACTTTACTAGCTGATACTGTTGTTTCCACTAACATACACTAGAGGAAGGTCTCACGCACCTGCCTGCCACGAATCACCCGCGAAATTTGAAAAACATGCACGCAATGTGCTTTGCAATTGTGAATCATACGGACTATGGTGGCTCCTATGGACCGTTGTACCTTGTACGATGATGAGAGGGTATGGGTTAACTTGGGAAGGCTAGTCTTCCATGTTGAGCACGACCAGCCTAGTTCTAAGCTGACTGGCAAGGCTTCCATGGTGTCTTTCACACATGGAGATCTCCTGAGGGTGGTGATGGGACAAGTCGGAGATGCGGTATCCGATTACCTTGGACAGCCGTTCCCAGAGAACTCTGGGATGTTATCAGAATGGAGCAATTGCAGGAGGCCGAAGTAGGGTAAGATGTCGGTGATTAGGGCCTCAGCAACAGCTGTGACAGAGTGTGACTTAGATGGACAGGTGATTATAAACTTGGAGTAGGTGTCTACAAGTGTGATAATGAATCAGATCGCCGATTTGGATGGAAGAGGTCTCATCATATCCACTGCCAGCAGCTACCACGGTATGGTGGCCGTAAGTTGCCCTGTTGGTCCTAGGGTGTGGGAGGTGTCTTTCCCTAAGGCACAGGCACTGCTGGCTTGGCTACTTGCTTGGCTATGGCCTATGGCTGGGGTGTCCAGTAGACATCCCTGAAAACTTGAAACAGTTTCCGCTGGCTGAGGTGGATATCACACTGGAGTGTCACTGGCCCATAATGTTCTCGACTTCTGCAGGGTCTATGATGATGTGGCATGAGAGGATATTGAGGTGGTCCCCTATCCATTCCAGATTAGAGAAGATTTTAGGCAGTTTCCACTTTGGTTTTACTTTTGTTTCCCACTATTGGAGTAAGGTTTTCTCTGAGGCATGGTAGGTCATTTTCTGTCATTAGGTGAGTGATTTCCAGGGAGGTCAGGACAAGGCATCCGTGTTGGTGAACAGTTTGCCCGGGTGGTACGCAGTGTCAAAGTAGAACTACTTCAGGGTGTCTCGCCAACAGACTAAGACAGCGTTAGTTGTGTGTGACCATCACAACCACTGCAGGGACTGATGGTCCATGATGATCATGAGTGTAGTCCCTAAGCTGTAGGGCCAGAAGTGTTTCAGTTCCTAGACCACTCCGAGGCATTCATATTTGGTGGCCACGTAATTCACTTCAGAAGGGTTCAGGGTCCAACTAGTGCAAGCGATGACGTACTCTTTCCCCTCCCTAACCTGAGCGAAGACAGCTCTGATACTGACCAAGGAGACGTTGGTATACAACCTAATAGGTTGTGTGCGGTTGGGGAAGCAACTATGGGTACTGTAGTCAGGTGGTGTGTGAGTTTTTTAAAGGCCTCAAGAGAGTTGGTAGTCCACTCAAATCCACCTCCTTTTCCATCATATCATGGAGTGGCTTGGCAATGGTAGCGAAGTTCTTAACGAAATTTTGATAGAAGGAGGCCAGGTTGAAGAATATGAGGACCCCTTTGATGTCACAAAGTGGAGTGAACTCCGCAATGGCCCGGAGCTTACCGGGGCTTGGGGGTGAGTCCCTCACAGAAGATGATATGGCCAAGAAATGTGACTGATTCCTGAAGATGATAATGTTGTCCAGGTAGGCCAAACAAGTTTCCCAGATGAGTCCTCATAAGACTGAGTCCATCAACCTGGAGAAGGTGGCAGGTCCTTTGCACAGGCCGAAGAGAAGGACATTAAACTCATACAGTCATCCACTGTTGGTTGAGAATGCCGTTTTCTGTCAGTGCCCTTCCTGAAAGTATAATGCTGAATTTATTAGAATGGGTTCGAGAGTTCAAGAGTTCGAGTGTTCGAGTGCAGGAGGAGATTTACCGAAATTTGGTCCCCCAGAGTTGTCAGGGATGGTTTCTAGACCATGGACAGCCTAGGGAACTAGGTCCAAGCAAGGAGGGATAAGTGAATGACTGATAGTGCTGTGATAAGTGGATGATTCATGGTGCTATATTAAGGATAAGTGGAGGTTGTACTTAGTACTCAGTATATTTTCTCATTGTTATACTGTACCATTTTAGTATAAATACGTAATGTAAGTCTCTAATTAGAGTTTCCTTTATAATTACCTTCTCACAATGATCATGCACTGCACAATTACCCCTTTTTAATAGGTAAGAGGGATTTTAATAATAAGGGCTAACCTTGGTCAGTCAAGGATTCCATGAAGTCTGAGATAAGAGAGATTGACGAGAGGGGAATTAAGACTGAATCTTTTATACGAAACGATGTGAAGAAGGGAGGGCCCTTACAGAAGGAGCGGCTGTTTTAAGTGTTGTTGTGGTGGTGAGAGGAGAGAGGGAATTTGTGGTAGGGAGGAGGTGTCAGTAGAACTTGGGAAGATGAAGAGTCCATTCAAAATATTTGCGATTCTGATGGCATATAGGTGGAAGGGGGACTATTACCAGGGAGATGAGGAAGCTGCTGGCAAAGGGTTGCTCCACCTGTGGGGAGAACAAAAATGGGTGCTGGGCTGAGGTTCCCAGTGTCACCCAGGCTTGGTGGTGGACTTGGATGGTGCTTTTTTTTTGTGTGTGTGTGATGACCTACACGACAATGTGCAGGCCAGCAGTGGGATTGTGATCCTCCAAACGGATGCATCGATGCTAGCAGTCAGTCATGGCTCCCAGCTTTTGTAGTAAGTCCAACCCGAGATAACCATCAAAAGCTGTGCACCTCAAGTCGAACACAATGAATGGGTGATTGGTGTAGACTGACGGCTTTGGGGTAGTCATCGAGAAGGGAATGGTTTCATCCTTGAGGGCCAGGGGCTCGGCCCCTGGCCCAATGAGGTCAGTGGGTGAGGCGTGAAGGGGTTTGAAGATTAGCCTACCTGATTTTTTTTTTTGCTGAATCACGTGTACAGGCAAGAACATGCAGCACCTTTTTGCACAAGGAGCCTCACAGGGACTTCCTGGAGCTTAATCTTGGTGTATATGGGTGTTCTCAGCTTGGTGCTATTTCCCCCCACCAGAGTCAGTGCTGACGGGGAGACCTAAAAATCCAACCCAGCTCCTGGGGATGCTCTTCTAATTGCTAGACTACGTCATTGTAGTTGTATTCTGCAGTGACCTTCTTCCTCTGTACCCAATCCTGTGTCGTCTACCCGGGCATCACTGTTGACAACATGATCCCGGAGGGGACGGGGCTTTTTTGGTGGGCTCTGGCAATATTACTAGTTTCACCAAGCTATAACGTGTTCCCACATATCGTTCGGGGAGCAGGACTGTAGGCCTTAAACTCCTACGGGTCAGTAAGGTTCAGGCTGTAACCATACTATGTTAACCATGTCTTGTAACCATACATTGATAATCTCTTGAAATTGCAAACTAAAACTAACAGTGTATAAGTATACATTGTATTTAACTAGTAGTGGGTGCCTGTGTGACAATTAGTGTACCTATCAACAAAGTTCAAAGAATGCGAACACCTGCATAACAGCTTCCATGATGGTTCTCTGCACTGCTCTCGGAGTGGGCAGTTGTGGAGCTGGCATAAAAAAGGTTGGACCTGTGTTTGTCTTCTCCAAATAAACTCCCTTTGAAAGTACATCAAGACCTCTGGATTACTCCTATCTGGGGACACGAGAGGGGGTGGAACATACTGGCGACAGCAGTGAGTCAGACCTCTTTTACATTGCCTCCATACAGTATATTCTCAGTGATTGACTGATTGATTGATTGAAAATAATTAAAATCGTGCGGCACATCTGTGAGGGTCATATACCACCGGACAACAAAGTAAAAGAAGCAGCAACATAAAAAGTGCATATGCAAAATAGTTAACATCTGTTAGTAGGAATAAAACACAGAAAATAATAAAAGAATAGTTTATAAAATATAACTTATAAAAGAGGAAAGAGACTCACCTCCTGAAGAAAATAAAAAACATCAGTAATATCGCTAGAGGCTTCACCAAGCATCGAGGACAAATAGTAGACACCATCTGTCCCCTTATGTCTATGGAGGAATCTCTGACGTAGGTTCCCCAGACTAGGACAATCGACCAGCAATTGACGGACAGTAAGGGGAACAAGGCAGTCATCACAGTACAGTTGAGTCTCACCACTCATGAGGAACCCATGTGTAAGCCGAGAGTGCCCAACACAAAGCCTAGCAAGAGCCACCTCCAATCACCGAGACATGGGCGGAAGATCCGTTGGCACAACCACTCTCTGAAAGATTTCTTTTAGTTTATTATTATGGAAACAACATCCCAGTGTCTCTGCCAACACATATGAATTGCATACTGCAAGTAAGGTGTTACATCAGAAGAAGGAAGTGGGTAGTCAGTTGGGGGCTGTTGAGAAGACACAGTTTTAGCTAAAGTATCTGCCCTCTCATTGCCCACCACACCAACATGTGCGGGAACCAACGGAAGTCCACATGCTGGCCATGACGGCCAAGAAGAAAAAGCCACTCTAAAATTGATATAACCAATGGATGGGAGGCATTAAAAGACTTCAGTGCTGACAGAGCAATGCACGAGTCACTGAAAATCACAAAAATGGATTGGGGAGAGTAAAAATGATTGTAAGAGCATATTAAATTGCAGTCAGTTCCACCGTATACACTGAAGTAATGCAAGGAAGGCTACTGCCCCTACTGAAGGAAGGAAAGACAACACCAAATCCTACTCCAGTATCAGTCTTAGACCCGCCAGTATAGACGGGGACAGAACCCTCATGAATGGAGGCATGTTCTATAAAGAGAGAGAGGGACACATGAGAGGGAAGTGAGATCTTTTTTTCAACAATGGACCTACAAAATGTCACACGAGGAAGTAGCCAAGAACCCACCCTTGGGATCCAATGTCAACAAATTGCCAGTCTCGGAAAAGAGAGGGCTAATATAACAGACCGAACCCTGTACCCAAAGGGCTTCAGGAAATTAGGACGGGTGTCATAAACAGAAGATCAGGAATCCTGGGAGATGATGGCACAAGAAACTGAGTCTGGAATGCAATGAAGACGATACTAACACCTCATCATTAGCAACTGGTGTCACAAATCCAAGGGGAGTACACCAGCATCCTCCAACAAACTTGAAGTTGGGGATGATCTGAATGCCCTGGTTGCCAGAAGTACACCAGCATGATCCACAGAATTTAACAACCGGAGACGGGCATCTGTTGCAGAGGAGTAGATCGCACATCCATATTCAAGTTTAGGAAGAATAAGAGACCTATGTAAGAGGAGGGTCTGACAGTCAGCAATCCCAAGAGGTATGAGCCAAAATCCTCAAAAGACTTCAAAGCTTTATAACATGCCTCCTTAACAGAATGAATATAAGGAAGCCAGGTCAGTCGTCCATCAAACAGAAGACCCAGAAACCGCGTCTCTTCCATATCGGATATTCTCCTACCATAGAGATACAAGTCAGGGTCTGGGTGAACCCCTCGAAGATGAAAAAAATGCATAGCCATTATCTTTATTAAAGAAAAACGGAAACTGCGAGACTCTGCTCTGTCAGAAATTCTATTGAGAGCCAGCTGCAACTTCGTCTTCATCAAAGACATTCTAGATGCGATGAAGGAAATTGAGAGGTCATTGACATATAGTGATCCTCGTACACTGTCAGGAAGTACACTGATGACGCTGTTAATGGCTCCAGCAAACAGAGTAACACTAAGGATACGCCCCTGTGGTACTCCATCTTCTAGTGCTCGGGCATTAGCACTTCTCCCACTCACACCCTTAAAATTCAGTTAGATATAAACTGTTGTATAAAAATAGGCAAGTGCCCACAAAGACCAAACTCATGAAGAGAGAGTAAAATGCCATGATGCCAGGCTGTGTCATATACCTTCTCCAGGTCGAAGAAGACCATGACCTGGTGTTGGTTAGTGGAGAAAGCCTCACAGACAAGATTCCAAGGACAGTAGTGCATTAGAGGTAGATCGCATTTTTCAAAAACCATACTGGGCAGGGGATAAGAAGCCACCTCTCTCCAAAAACCACACAAGCCTAACATTGTCCATCTTTTCCAGAAGTTTACACATACAAGACGTCAAAGCAATAGGCCGATAATTCGTTGCCTGCAGGTGGTCCTTATCTGGTTTGGGAATGGGGGTAACTACATCAACGCCCCAACAAACCAGAAGCTTCCCAGTAAACCAGATCTTATTAAACAGTGAAAGCAAAAACTACAGGGACTAATGAGATGGGTGACACAAAAAGGCTGAGGAATATCATCATACCCAGGAGAAAATCATGGCACTGCGACAGAGCCACCTGGAGTTCAGAAACTGAAAGTGGAACATTGTAAGGCTCTCCCCAACAGAGGCAAACTGAAACCACGAGACTCTAGGCGCCGACGGTGGCAAGCCGAAGGCATGTCTGCATCCTTGTGTGACATACTGGCAAAATTATCAACAAGCAACTCTACAACAACAAAAGGATCCGCCACAGTTGCACCTGCTATGGATATAACAAGAGGGGAGGGATCAGTAAATTTTCCTGAAATTTTCCTTACCCGGTTCCACACTTGGGTGATGGAAGTCCTCGAATTGATGGAGGAAACATAACCCTTCCAGGAGGAATGCCTGGCCTCCTTTAAAACCTGCCTCATATGAGCTTGTGCCCTTTACTACGCCACCAAATACTGAGGATCCCTACGGTGATGACGAAGTCGAGAGAAGGTGACTCGTTTGGCTCTCGCTGCGGAACTGCACTTAAGAGTTCCACCAAGGAACCAGACGTTTAGGAAACTGATCCTTCATTCTTGGAATAAATGATTGGGCTGCTGAGTGCAACACGGTATTGAAATATGACACAGCCTCAGTAAGACAGCCAAGCTCATTGACAGAAAGGGAAATGAAACTTAATTCCCCTAAACATGGCCAGTCAGCCTTATCCAGAAGCCAGTGAGGAAGACATGGCTGAGGTCCACCTGCACTAGAAGTTAAGAGAAATGGAAAATGATCACTGCCATACAGGTCTGACAACACATCCCAGTTAAAATCTAGAACGGCATCAGCTGAACATAAGGACAAATAACTGGCAGTAAAAGTTCCTGCCTGTCTATAGAATTAAGTCATTATATTGGAGTTTAATATACCTAACTCCTCATTTTCCACTAAAGAGGACAGCATTACACACCGAGGGTTGGCCTCACTGTTTCCCCCTAGTGGATGGTGACCATTCATATCTCCCAGTAACAGAAAGGGAGAAGGAAGGCCATGAATAAGGCGTTCCAGATCCGCCCTTTCAACATTAGCACTGGGAGGAAGATAGAGACTGCAAACTGTATACTGCCAACGTAAAAACATCTGGAGAGTGACAGCTTGCAAGGTAGTAGAGATGTCCAGATGACTGTATGGAATATCCTGGCGAAGGAAGATAGCAACACCTCCATGATGACCTTGGCCTGGCACAGGATCAAAATAAAAAGTGTGGTAGCCAGAAGGACCGGAGGGAACAGCATCACCTACCATGGTTTCCTGGATGCACATGCACAGAGGAGTAAATTGAGAAACAACGTGACACAGTTCCTCGTAGTTAGCACATAAACCCTGACAATTCCACTGGATGACAGAACCCATAATGGAGGAATGATGATTAAGTGCAGGACTGTACACCTGACAAGCGAGCGGGTTTAGACTGATGCTTATGAAGGCCCTTTGCAGGAACCTGTCCAGCACCAGAAACCAGCACCCTCTGTCGAACATCCGTGGGCAAACAAGAGGACGAGGAAGTAAGCTTTACAACATTCCTTCTTGGAGTGGGCATACCAGTTTGTTTGGAAGGTAGCCTGGGGACTGCCTTTGGAGGTGTAGGATGGCCAGTGCCCCCACCAGAAGCTCCAGAAGTGGAAGTAGAGTCCACAGGACTCGAATCATTTGAGAAAGTCATCTTATGCTTTAGATCTGAAGCACCAACAAGTTGTCCAACAACATCCCCAGGTGGGGACCAAACCAGAGGCAAACCAACAGCTGGCCAGATTCCTCAGCCTGCGGGGCAGAGGGAACACGAGAGGGATTGACACAAGGGTCAACAACAGAGACTTTAGGTGGCCAATCTCCAGGCTCAGAGGACTCTGATGAACAATGATGACATTTGTCAGGTACATTGAAGCCTCGGTCACAATGGGTAAGACAGGAGAAGGAGTCCGGTCAACGTTAATGTCTACCACCACCACAAAAGTGTGCAAACCGTCAGCCACCTATGCGGGGAAACAGTCGAAGTAGCGGTTGGGCAAACAACATTCTCATAATCAGTACTAACCATGGGGACAGCATCCTGCAAATCATGAGTTGAAGGAGTAGATACTGGAATGGCTCAAGGCTGCCTCTGAGATACAGGGTGATGCATTGGTGTTCCAGAAAGGACAGAAGCATAAGTAACCCCGGGCTGAAAGAAGAGAATCTGGGCTCTCCTTTTTGCTTCAAGAAATGAAACCCTCTCACGTGTACAGATGGATAAAATCTCCTTTTCCAGAAAGTATCTTGGACAGTTTTCAGAAGAGACAGTGTGAGCTTCACAGGAAGAGACAGCCAAGCCAGTTTCACTGATGTAGGCAACATTAATTTGTCAAATGTCAAAAACACAGTCGAGGTTGGGGTATAAATTCCATCGATTTTCTTCTGAAGGCGCTCAACCTTCACCACACCAGACGACCGTAGTTCCTCCAACAGCCGGGCCTCTGAGTATCGGAGGAGGTCACGGGAAAATACAACACCCCTACATTGGTTGAAACTGCCATGAGGGACACATGTAATGGCTGCATCAGAGGTCAGACCCGGTAAACGGAAGCTCTCTTCAGGGGAGGACACTTCAGTAAGTATGCTCCCATCGCCCTGGGAAGAGATCTTTGGTTCCCTTCCACAAGCTAACACTATGGCAAGTTGTAATGGAAAAATATCAATTTCCAGCACTGACCCTGCCATGGAGGGTTTCAGGACTAGATATTTGGCATAATGTGCCGGCACCGTTCCATCTTGTCTGAACTCCAGAGTCACACAAACCCAACGTGAACGCCTCCTAGTCCCAGCTGAATGCAGCGGCAGAGGAAGATACTCAACAGGGGCCTGGTAAGGCTCCAGAGTTGCAATTCAAGAGTGGTCAGGGATGGTGTCAGAGTCGTCAGCTGAAGATTTGCTAAAATTTTCCATAATACTACCAAGACAAACTTCATTCCCCTACCCCTCCACCCACCATGGAGCCCAACAAGGGGAGGTCTTATGCCAGGGCCAACAACACCACTGGCGACCCCAGAGGTAGCAGGAGAGTATATGCAGGGAACCACCAGGAGACCTGGGCAAGGGTGACTCCAGGATGATAGGAGCCACCAGGCCCCCCAGTGCCCAATTGACTAACCAATGCATGACCAGCCAACCGACCTGGTCAGGCCCAACTAGGCTGCCCATCTAGCTGGAATAAGGGACCAAAAAGGTGTTTTGCAAAGCTGCAGGGCGCATCGTGCAGCATCACTCAACCCCCAGGACTCCCGTCTCCCAGCATCATGGGATGCTAAGCACGGCAAACAGTCACACCCTTGATAGCAGTGGGGAGGGACTAACATCACCAGCAGCCCTCCTCCACCAGTGATGCAGGGGGTGCTTGGTCCATGTGGCCGACAAATGCCGAACCCTACAAAGGTAGACATGCCTCCAAAGTAGGTGGCACCACCAACCACGCTTCAATCCTTGCCACCACGTCAAGGTGACCCTGCTTAGTGGGGTATATTCTCAGTGAAATATGCCCTTGGCCACACCTCGCTTGTGCCGGTGCTCTGTTCCTGCTCCAGTCTCCACACCTACCATACTCCTCTCCATTCATCTGCCTTGTGGTTGTGTTGCCTACATGTTTCTGGGTGAGTTTCAGAACTTCAACTCTATAGATCTTCAGCCCCTGTCAGTCTACACCAACAGCTGCATGGCCAAACAATCAGTAAGCCACTCACTATCGAATACCAGTTCTCACACCACTCCTGTTTTAGAAAATTATAACTATTACACACTCTAACACATCCCAACCGCCCAGCTCTCGCCTCCCCTCGCGCTTTGCTGACCCAGCCCCCCACCAGCCAACACCCTAGCCAGCCAGCCCCACTACCCACACCCAGCAACCTCCACATCACCCTACCACCTCCACCGCCTTTCCTGGGTCCATGGCCAGCCGACCAGTGACGTCTATGTCATTGTTGCCTTCTTCAGTCAACATCTTAGTTGTGATCATCTGATCCTCCAGGTCGCCTGTTTGGTGGACTTCAGTAGTGACGTCATTATCCTCTCTCTCCAATCAGCATCTCGGTTCCTCTATGTGGGAGGGGCTTACCTCACTGAAGTTGCTCCTCCAGCCACCTAACTTCATGTTTCCTTCAGCGACGCGTCGATATTTAGAACATATAGCTATATTGTTTCTTTTCATCTGTCCATACCTTGACTTTCATTAGAGATTATCCTAATGATATTATCTACAGATTCTGACTCATATCACCATTCATCTGCTTTCATTTGCTATATTGCATCTTCTTTATTTATCAATTCGTCCTCCGACTTCATTCATCATGCTCCTTTCTCACTGTACTCATTCTTCACCCAAGCGATTTTCTTTCATATCCACCTTCATTGTGCATATTCCCTTTCGCTGTCATTGCATATATTTCGTATTCCCTCATACCTTCATTGTATATAACATATTTTTCATTCTCAAAACTATTATTAAAAATTTTCTTACATTACTACATGTCATACTTCAAAAAAAAAAAAAAAAATTGACCTCTCTCCTTCTCGCTAGCAACTTGAGACTGCAAGTAAGGATGTTGATCTCGGTGTTGTAAATACGTTGACCAGTCTCCATAGCGGAAAATCTCACGTAAAACCCAGGGTATCCACTTATACAAACCCTACCACTGAACTCCTTCATGCCACTCTCACTACCACCACTGTTACCACTACTACTTCTATCTAGAAAAGACAGATAATTTTCTTCAAGAGAAAATAAATCCACATACCCTCTCTAAATGATTCTGTAGAAATTCCCTCTGCCCATACCCCAGCTACTCCTAATTCTCACAGCTCCCAACTCTACCACACACAACTGTCACTACTTTTTCTGCATCTCAACCCAGTACATTACTTACTTCTACAACTTCCCAACCTCAAACATTTTCATCGATGGCGAACCCATCTCCCCCTCCACAGTCCAAAGTTGGACGATGGTAACTACCCAAAATACACCGTTGAAGATAACTCTGTGTCTATGCATGAATTCCCAAGAGAAGTCAAAACAGATAGTCACAATCAACAAATTAGGACCGAACCCAGAAAAATCTCCTAGGCCGGTTAAATCAAGGCAAATCACAAATGGAAGCCATGCTCCGAGCCGATTATTTCGATGGCTATAACACTGTTGTACCCATTCCAAGGCCGGGTCTCTCATTGGTATTTCTAATCTCCTCAGACAAATGCAGGAGGATATGCAAATTCCAACTAAATATGTAATGCATTTTGAGGCATCAGCTGCAGCAAAAGCTACAAGCTCAGAAATAAGCCAGTTATAGCAAGATACTAAATGGGTAACTCATAGTGACGGAAACCATATTCCTAAATTGGAAGATTTGGAGACAATGGGTTACCTTACATTTATCTACTGGTTGGACAGTAAAATACGGAAATAGCCTTACAGATAGGCTTTAATCCAGAAGAACTACTGGATATTTCAAAGGCAATAGCAGGAAGACTCGGATAAAAAATCACTCGCCAAGTAAGTACTCGCACCTCAACCTTTCAGAATGCAGATGGAACAGTAAAAGTATTTCATACCTCTACCACTTCATCGGATTCCTCACGTTCACGACTGACTACCAGAGGCAAACCTAACACTATCCGTTCCTACTTGCAGTGCTGATCACCAGCAAGCAGTCGTGACCAGTCCAATGTACGACGAGGCAATCAGTCCTCAATTGTGTGCTGCTATTGCGGTTATGCTGGTCATCGAGAATCAAGCTGTTATCACAAAGACAGAACCACTCAAAAGGGCGACAGCGCTCACCTTCGCGATCGCATCGTCCGAATTGCAAATATCACAATAACAGTACTACTCACAGCACTGATTAGTGTTGTTACTTATGCGAGCTGCCAGTCGGGGAAAGAGGAGTGCCCTTATCAGAAAAATGTCACAACACAGATCAACTCCCATTCGCCATGTAGCACCTCTAACTTCTTTAGGTATAGTTATTCTGGGATGGAGCAAAGGTATCAAGACATGTTTCATGGACACATGATCAATGGTAAATTTAATCTCGGAAACCTTTCTAAACACCATTAGGAGAACAATTAGAAATGTTGGGGTCCTTGATCCACCTGATATTCGCCTGTGCGGCATGGATTGCTCAGAATTTAATGTCAAAGGAAGAGTCACTTTAGAGATACACCTTGATGAAGCTTTGAAACCTTTCACGGAGTTTCATGTAACAAATGATCTCAAGTATCCCGCAGATACTCTTATTGGCTTACCCACCACGGCTCAGCAATCCATTTCCCTAATACCTGCTTGTGGTTGTACTGACACTGAAAGTTTCCCAGCAGCTAGCATAGAGTACCCACGTCCTGTTTTACCAAATAAACGCAGGCATTCAGTATAACGTGACTCCACCACTACCTGAGAGTAAAGAGTTAAATTCACTAACATCTAATGACACCACCTCTAAGCATTCAGTAGTGGCCAATGACAACCCCTCTAACAGTGACACAATAGCCGACCGAGACACGTCTCATTAAGCTACCTCCAGTGGTTTGAATGACGTTCTACAATGCGCAGAGACGATGCGTGCAGTAACAAAACACTGCACAATTTTGTTGCGGCATTAATTTACAAAAGTTTGTGTTCGTGCTGTAGGTGCGAAAGAAGGAGTGGATGTACTAACATTACCAGAGACGTGCTGTGTGACTGGATTAACTTATGAGGCAGCATTGTGCACCATGTTGAAGGATAATTTGTTATCTGTGCCTGTTAAATGTCACAAGTGCTAAACTGAAGCTTAAGAGTGGTATAAAGATTGGAGATTTCCTGGTATACCCATCGGCCGTAAGGGTGTGCCAGGATATACCATTCTCCATACTTACCAAGGACGTTGATGACAGTGAACCATCTGGTGTGTGTGCCATAAACTCTAAGGGATCTGATACGACTCTTTCACCTGGCTTACTTTCACAAGTATCTTCAGGGGACTTCCCACAGCGTAAGGATAATTTAGGCAATCTCTTGCAGACTTATCGAGATGTAGTAGCCTTACCCGGGGAACCTATGGGTAGGACAGATCTTGTGAAACATCACATAGAATTAGTGCCAGGAACTCAGTCAATTTACGAACCACCATATCGATTACCCCACAGTTTGAGAAAAGAAACAGACGAAATAGTACAGAACATGTTAGATCAGGACATTATTAAGCACTCTGTCAGTCCATGGAAGCCACCTTTTCCTAGTTCCAAAGAAGGGCGGACAGTTTAGACAAGTAATGGACTATCGTTAAGTAAAATCTGTCCCTGTACCTGATCTTTTTCCAGTTTTAACTGATTTCTTAGAGTCACTAGGTGAGAACAACGTGGTTTTTACATCCTTTGACCTAATCAGTGGCTACTGGCAAGTAGAAATGGGAGAGTCATCGCGCCCTGTAACAGGATTTAGCACTCGTTTTAGACATTTTCGGTGTAAAAGGCTTCCTTTTGGATTAAGGAATGCCCTTTCAGTATTCATGAGACTCTTTCATTCAGTCTTCAGTGGCATGATTGGCCACTCTCTTTCCGTCTAATTGGATGATTTAACTGAAGTGAGCAAGTTTATCCCTGAACAATTTGCCAAGCTTCAACAAATATATGATCGCCTTCAGATAACTAGTCTAAAGATTAACCTAAATACATGAAACTTCCTAAGAATGAAAATGAAATTCCTTGGGCATGTAGTTGATGCTGTGAGTATTCATACTACTGAAGATAAGATTTCAGCGATCATCAGCTTCCCAGAACCTACCAGTACAGATGATGTTAGGAGTTTTCTTTGGACTGAGTGGTTACTACCGGTGATTTATTAAAGGGTATGCATAGATCGCCGCACCTCTGGCTCAATTATTAAAGAAAAATGCACCTTTCTTGTGGGCTAAAGATCAGTCACAAGCCTTTGAAGCATTGAAAATAGCCCTTGTAAATGCCGCAGTCTTGCCCTGCCCTGATTAAACTAAACCCTTCCTTCTATGCATGGATGCATCAGGCGCAGGAATTGGTGCAGTATTGATGCAACTAGATCAGGCATCCAGGAAGCGTGTAATTGTGTACGCTACTTGCTCCCTCAACCCCGCAGAGCGTAATTACAGTGTTACGGATAAGGATGCCCAAGCAGCTGTCTGGTCCCTGAAACATTTCAGAGATATAGTATATGGTTACCCAGTGCGTATCCAGACAGACCACCTTCCTCTTTGTGATTCGTTCAGTGGAAGAAACCTTTCAGGTTGGCTGGCTCTATGGTCAGTCATCATCCAAGACTTTTTCAGCCTTTCAGTACGTGCCAAGGAAATCGAATGTAGTTGCAGACGCACTTTCACGTCATATAGCTGCAGCAGTCTCATTACATCAGCCGTACGAAACTTTTAGCACCACATTACCCTCCGAGATCGTTAGAAATTGTCAGCGCAGAGGCCCTGTATGGTATAAGGTAATTTATTTCCTAGAATCGGGAGGTAATTTGACCTTAGCTACTCTGCCATTGCCAACAGATGATTTCAAGTTAAATAATGGTATCTTGCACAGAAAAACATTACTTACAGGAAAGGACATACCCAATAGGGAAGTACTCCAACTCATTGTCCCTACTGACCCTATAACTGCAGTACTTCAAATCGTTCATAACACTCCTTATGCATCTCTTCCGGGTAAAGATCGATGTTTGAGACAAACACGTCTCGGATACTATTGGCCAACTATGTGTCGAGACAATAACATGCAGTGTGACTCTTGCACATCCTGTAATCGCCACAAAGAATCAACCAGATCACTTGCACCACTTTTGCAGTATCCAGTTCCATCATGCCCATGGGAAACTATCTCTATCGACCTAAAAGAAATAAAACCCATAATTGTTATCTGCCTTTGATTAACTGCCTCACCTGTCTACTTGTCATTTCCAGCGTATCTATGAAACACTAACAGTTGGTGTCAGGAGTGGAACGAATCCTATGATTATGACAATCCATCCATCCATCCATCCATATATATATATATATATATATATATATATATATATATATACACACACACACACACGTGTGTGTAATTCACTGGGTCTGTCAGGATCACTTGATGGTCGTGTGTGTGTGTGTGTGTGTGTGTGTGTGTGTGTGTGTGTGTGTGTGTGTGTGTGTGTGTGTGTGTGTGTGTGTGTGTGTGTGTGTGTGTGTGTGTACAAAATTTACATGTAATGTGATTATTATTGACAAGCGTGGCTTTTAAGAGAAGCTGGTGAGTCTCGTTCATGAGTGGTGAATAATATTTTAACTAAGTTCGTATCCCTAAAATGTGGTGCTGGAAGTTTCGTTTGGCTGATGTGATGAGACTCATATCTCCTCAACTTACTATCACACAGAACATGTTCCATGAACTAAGAGGGGTCATTGTGCATTCCCCCACCAGTCTACAGTATTAGTACAAAAATTATCCTTGAAGCCTCTGGATCACTCTAAAACATGTTAGCAATGGAAATTTTGGGATGCACTATCCATACCACCACAGTATTGAAGGGTGGATTCATTCCTGTCAAAGCCGCCATTTTGTGCATAACACAAATACAGGTTGCCCTTGTATTTTCTAACACAGGTTATTTACTTTTCAGGTCTGACATGGAAACTGCATGTCAGTGGAAAGAGTATAAAACATCTTTTCCAATGGTATAATTATAATATTTTTATCTGATTTATATAGTATTACATTTTAAGTGTTCTTGGTGAAGGTGGTATTAATAGTTAATTTATACCATGTATAGTTCTTCTTTAAATTGCTGAAAATACCATAAATTGTGTTAATATTACGTAATTTTAGAAAACTGACAAATACATATGCCATTACATCTAAATACACCAAATATTCCTCTTAGAATGCTCTGGAGAAACAGGGTTCTGGTTGTTTGATATTGCTGTGATGTAAAATACCCATGCATACCGAACTAATTTGACTGTACAGAATCAAAGCAGAAAGATTACATCTGTGCATGAAAAAAATCGTTAATTAAAATGTTGTGTCTTGCAGATCTCTGACTGAACGGTAACAAACAAGTTCAAAATGGACGACACTGTCTTAGAAAGTGTCACTGCCTCAGAAAGTGTCACTGCCTTATACAGTGTCATTACCTCAGTAAGTGTAATTACTTCAGAAAATGTCACTGCCTCAGAAAGTGTCACTGCCTTATACAGTGTCATTACCTCAGTAAGTGTAATTACTTCAGAAAATGTCACTGCCTCAGAAAGTGTCACTCTTCAGAAAATGTCACTACCTCAGAAAGTGTCACTGCCTTGGAAAGTGTCACTGCCTCAGAAAGCATCACTACCTCAGAAAGTCACTGCCTCAGAAAAGTGTATCTACCTCAGAAAGTGTCACTGCCTCAGAAAGTGTCAACCTCAGAAAGGGTCATCTTCTCAGAAAGCATCACCATATGAGGAAGTGTGAGACCACCTCAAAAAGCATCATCACTTGAGAAAGTGTCACCCCTATATAAAATTGACCACCTGAGAAAGCGTCACCACCTGAGAAGATGTTACCAACTCAAAAAGCATCATCACCTGAGAACATGTCACTGCCTGGAAAGGCATCACCACGTGAGGAAGCATCACCATCCGAGAAAGTGTCACCAGCTCATAAAGCGTCACCACAGGAGAAAATATGAGTGTCATCAGCTCATAAAGGGTCACAGTATCAGAAAGCATTACCACCTCAGAAAATGTGACCAACTTAGAAAGCGACACCACCTCAGAGAGGGGCGCTGCCTCAGAAAGTCCCCTCACTTTAGAAAGTGTCACCACCTGAGAAAGCGTCACTCTCTAAGAATGCATCATCACCTCGAAAAGTGTCACAACCTTAGAACGCATAACTACTTCAAAAAGCCTCACTATCTCAGAAAGCATCTCCACCTCAGGAAGCATTATCACCTCAGAAAGAGTCACTACCTCTGAAAGTGTCACCACCTGAGAAAGCCTCGCCAGCTCAGAATTAATTATCATCCCAGATTGTGTTACAGTGTCAGAATTCGTCATCCCCTCAGTAAGCATTACCACCTCAGCAAGAGCCACCACCCAAGAAAGTGTCACCACCCTGGAAGTGTGATCACACAAGACAGCATCAACACCCCAGAAAACGTCACCACCTCTGAAAGCATCACCTCGTGAGAAGGTGTCAACGCCTCAGAAAGCTTCACTACCAGAGAGACAATTACCACCCCAGAAAACATCACCACCTGAGAAATTGCCACCACTTGAGAAAGTGTCACTGCCTCAGAGATGTCACCATCGGAGAAAGCATCACCAAATAAGAAAGCATCAGTACTTGAGAAAACATCACCAAAGGTATTGTAACCACCTCAAATAGCGTGACCACCTGATGAACAGTCACCACCTGAGAAAATGTCAACACCTGAAAAAATGTCAACACCTGAGAAAGTGTCATCACCTGTGAAAGTCACCACCTAAGAAAGTGTTGCTGACTCTGAACGCATCACCAACTTAGAAAATATCGGCATGCGTCATCACTTCAAAAATTTAACCCCTCAGAAAGCATCACTCTCCCAGAAAGTGTAACCACCTCAGTGTCACCGCCTCAGAAATTGTTACTGCCTCATAAATCATAACCCTCTCCAGAGAAAGCATTACTACCACATAAAAAGCATCACCCAATCCAGAGGAAGCGTCCCCACTTCACAGAAAGCGTCACCCACCCCAGAGAAGGCGTCAGCCACTAAACAGAATTCCCAGGGATGAGTCACTTACTTAAAATCTCGTGTGAATAACTCTGGTTGGGTTATTATGCGGCTCTGCCTCTTGCTGCATGGGCCTGAAGTTACAGGGAGAAAAGTTGATGAGGAGGGATTTCAGTGGCAGAGGGAGAGGTAAGAGAGAATGGGGGAGATGGTAGGGGGTGAGGGGAGAGGAAAGCTGGGATGGGAGAGGGGAGGGAGACATGGAGAGTAAGTATGAGGGAGAAATAGATGGGGAGAGACTGTAAAGGATGGGGGATGGGTTTAAGAGAGAGAGGAGTGTGTGGAAGACATATACACATATAGACAGACAGAGGCAGACATGAAAGATAGACAGAAATACAAGTAGATAACAAAAACAGTACTAGCCTACCAAACGACACGCATGCCTCTTAATATAGCGCTTATCGCATCACATTATCCTTAAAGTCTAAAAGTAATGAGCAGCTGGAGCAAGGGAGCTAATTAAGGGAGCCAGAAGCAGGTAATTACCTTAAGAGCAATGTTATAGGCTGCAGGTAGTGGAAAGTGGTGTCTGAACTCTGCCTGAATTGCCTGAAGTAACTGTAGAAAAAGTTAATTGGAATGGAGTTAGGTGAAATGCTGAATGGCTTTCTTAAATCGTAGTGTTGTTTAAGAGAACTTTATTAATTTTAGTATGTTTTTGTCACTTATCACCACCAACACCACCACCATCATCCTGTTACACTCCTTGAAATAGATGTAGGAGAAAGGTAAATGTATTAGAGTTTGCTGGATAAGTGCATTATTTTTATACGCCATGTTTTCACTTTCGGCTGATTCCCATATTTTAGTAATTTTGTATCATCATCATCGTCATCATCATCATCATCATCATCATCATCATCATCATCAACATCTCAGTCTCTGAAATGGTCGTATGGGAAAGTAATACGTTATTAGTTTAGGAAATACTGAATGGGCTTATTCGATTACCTTAAAAGTAAAAATAGTAGATTTATTTAGCCACTAAAATATAAAACCACACACTGCCACACCAAACACTAAGACTCCACACTCCACACCACATACTACCACACTACACACTGCCACATCACACTCTACCACACTACACACTGCCACAGCACATACTACCACACTTCACACTGCTACATCACATACTACAATATTACACACTGCCACATCACATAGTACCACACTACACACTGCCACATCACACACAACCACATCACACATTGCCACATTACATACTGCTACAATACTCAACACACGACCACAGTACACACTACAATACCACACATTCCAGCACCACACACTATCACACTACAGACTACTCACACTTGCATTACGAACACACACACACACACACACACACACACACACACTTACCTGAGACGTGAGAACCGCAGGACGCACCACACATCGCTCCGTGCTTGGCCAATCTTAGCCACAAATGGCCATACCTAAATTGTATCATTATATGAGTCAAGCTCTGTACTAGGTTAAACTAAATGGTGTTTTAATATAAAGAGGAAGTTTTAGTAAAAGGGTTATTCAAATAACAGAATACAACAAAGTAGTGCAGGAATGCAACAAACAAGCTAATCAGCTGTTAACAGAATACAACAAGGTGGTGCAGGAATGCACCAAGGAAGCTAATCAGCTGTTTAATCTGCGGGGAGGAATGAAAAACTGTAAGTAGAAGCTTTCTCTTAGTACCACAAGATGACCACCATCTTTAGTAAAGCAAATTTGGAAGGAGTTACGAAAAAAGATAACGGTAGAAAGCAGGATGATGATTTCTTTCAGGAACTGGTTGAAATGGAGACGTACAGTAAGCTAGTAGAATGGGTATTCAGATTAGAGAATGTTTTTCAGAGTGAAATGGATGAAATAAGAAAGCAACTGCATATGCAGAAGGAAGAAAATGAAAAAGTAGTAAAGGGGGTTAACAAGCAAGACACAACAACGGATGAGCTGTAAGTTGAGGTGGGTTCACTTAGAACGAAGATTAGTGAAATGGCAAACACAGTTGTCAACCACGAGAGTATTATGGAAGAGTTCAGAAATGACACAGAGACAATAAGGCAAGCAAGCACTCTGATAGACCATGGCAGTGAAATTGAGAAGATAACCCAGGTGAATGAAGTGATGCAAAGCTACAAAAATGATGTGGAAACCACGTATTCTTTAATGGTGAAAGTAAAGAAAGACTTAGAAACAAGAGTCAAAGAAAAGAGCAATAAAAAGGAAGTGGAGAAAATAATCCAGAACAAACCAAAATTGGTCAAAGATTCAGCAGATATAAACAAATCTATAGTAATCACTGGTATAGAGAAGGAAGAAATAAAAAAAACAAGATTTCGAGAGAAGAAGGAGATGGCAAATGTAATGAGGATATTGAAGGAAGTATCAGATAAATCTGTAGTAAAGATACAGAGGAACACAAAAGGCTAGGGAAATATGAGAGAAATAAGTCAAGGCCTCTGAAAGTAACCTTCCAGAGTGTAAACACTGTGGAGGAGATACTAAAAAATGCAAACGAACTTAAGGAAAAAAAGAAATTCAAACATGTATGGATAAAATGATCCCTACCTCAAGAGGAACTGGAGTTATTAAAAGAGAAGAGGGAGAAGGCAAAAAACAAAGAGTAAGGGAAGATCAGAGGAATAGCAGAACACATTTTTTGACAAAGTAATTTTATTGCAGGTACGAAAGCGGTACATAAACAGGAGGGAATAAACAGGAGGAAGGCAGTAGACCCAAGTCATGACAAGTACTGTATATAAACAGGATTATAAAGTTGACATACTGTAATGTAGATGGAATGGTAACTAAATTAATAATGATGAATGATTATATGAAAGAAAAGGAGCCACATATTACTTGCCTAACTGAAGCAAAATTAGCACCAGGGATATCAAACGATACCCTAAACCTAGAGAAATATAATATATAGAGAAGAAATAGGAACTTTAAAAAAGGAAGAGGAATTATAATATTAACATTGAAAAATCAGCAAGTCAAAGAAACAGAACTAGATATACCCTCACAAGTACTCGTAGAAATGATTGCAGTAGAGATTAATGCATCTGAAGGGAAAATAATTGTGGCAAATTTATACATGCCACCCAGATCAAACCAGGGGAAAAAGGCGAATATGAAGACATGGCAGAGAGTACAATTCAAAGTTTAAGAGCATTACTACATAGAATGGGGGAGAAATCTGAAAGAGTTATAATAACTGGAGATTTCAGTACAAATATAAACTGGAATACTCTAGATATAAAAAGCCAGGAAAGCTGTTGGGACCAAAATCTCCTGGACCTTGTGCAGGAGTTTTTCCTAATACAACATGTAAAAGAAAGCATCAGAAAAAGAGGACTTGATGTACAGTTGAGCAAGTAGAAAATGCAAAAAAAAAAAAAAAAAAAATGGAGTATATGAAGACATCTGGCAGTTCCCTGTATAAGTCCACGTATCTTTATGAATGAATCACTCAGAACCTAGAGCCTGTGTAAGGTGTCCCGTGATTGGCTGAACTTTTGATTGATGGTGAAGCACATATTCTCATCATATTATACATAAATCAAGGTTAATAACTAATAAGTGGCACGAAACAGTGTATAGAGAATACTACAGTATTTAATGATCGAACATGGAGTATAATAGAATAATAAGAGATAGCAATCTGTAAAACGTAACTGGTAACATAGCACAGAAGAGCAGCATGTCAGCTGGTAGTTTCGTTTATTCATAATATTCGAAGCAGTGGAAACGAAGTCTAGTGAATCAGATTAACAGATGTTGACCTCTAACGAAGAGAACCGGCAATGCCTTCTTTAATGAATGTAATATTGGTATTACATTTCATCAATTTCAAGGTTATTATGCTCTATGACACATGATATCTGTTCATATGCATAGGCGGTATATTAATACTAAACTATTTGTTGTCTTGCTGCTTTTTATATTTCACAAATATATTATATTGAAATAAGAAGAAAGAAGATTGTACTAAGCCAGTAAGACCTTGTAGCACAAGGGAGAAGGAAATAGAGGGGGGACAGCAAGCATGAGGAAAAAAGAAAGAAATGAGGGACAGTTGAAAAGCTGAAAAGGATTGATTCGGGGCCAAAGGGGTACCAAAACCCTTCAAGTATCGGCCACGTCTCTGCCGACAATACCCCCTCACGGGGCTCATTCTCAGTACAAATGCATTGCATTAGAAAAGCAAAAGTATAGCCAGATAATCAGCAACATTCATATACTATGAGATGATTACCTTAAAATTCTTCCTAGCAGCTCCACTTAATTACCTCCACGTCCATGAGGTGCATAAGACAACGTTTTTTAACCCGCCCCGTCTCGACCGATTTTCCACCACTGACCCCCCAATCCCGACCAATTTTGGAAAAAAAAAATTTTTTGGCTCAAACCTCTGCTTTTGGTGAGAAACATCGAAAATTCATAGAGAAATCACTCACCTGAGGTTTAAAATACTCAATACAGGTAGCATTACCCTGTACCTTTCTGGGTTTTCTATCAGGCTGGCTCCAAAGAAAATGAGTTCTATGGGAGGGTAACTATTCCACACCACTCATAAACGGTATTTATTTATTTGGTGTGAATTTATATGTAGTACGAGAGTATATTGGTTTTCACACAGTAATATAGGCAATATAAGCATTGTTTCACTCACCAAACACACCAACATACCTGACCTTTTTTGGTGACATTACCTGATCATCATTTCTAACTGTTTCTTCCTCTAATTCTAAGTAAACTTTGTCCTCCACATTGTCATCGATTGGGGAATCACTCTGGCCCTGACTTTCGTACCGTGGTACGACATGTCTTTACTGGCCAGGTCACTGGTAACAGGTGAATTGCCTAAACAATGGCATGTGGGAGGGGAGGGCATGCAGGATAAGGCATTGTCCCTGCCTGGCATCTTGTAGAGGAAGGTGTCCCGTGTATACGTACCAAAAATCACGCACAAAAATTGAAAATTGTGCAAATAAGGGACTTTGCAATTGATGCATGTTTATATATGTCAACGGGACTGACAGTGACAAAACGTGTGGACGTATATATACGTCAACGGGACGCGGCAGGTTAACATCAAACTGAAACTAGGTAAAGAAATATTCAGTTTGAAATTGCAGCACCTAACCAACACCGATCCCTTCCCCAGTGTTTAGAGATGGTAGGAAGGAGAAAATGATGAAGACAGTGGAATGAAGAGGCTACCCAATGGGTGACTAGCATCACTGGCAGCTGTAAGGTTGTTCCTCATCTGAATTCATAATTATGTTGCTTGACGTTTGTCAGTCCCCGGATGTAGGAGAAGTTGTTAAGCCCTGTCCACATTCTCGCCTATCAAGCATTAACTGGCGGACTGTTCCCTCATCAGGCACAGTCTGTCAGGCATGACTATGATGTCCAATCTGCTGAGTAGCTGGTCAAGTAGTAAAGTCAACCACTAGTCAGTAGGTGGTTGGCAGCAACTGAGTGCAATATGACAATGCACAATGCAGTTGAAAAGAAAAAACTCAATATAGCATATAAATTGTTGCAATTGTAAAAAAAGAAAACAATGAAGGGTGCAGAAAAACACCGTTGTTAAAAAGGCAACTCTCTGAGGATGGCAAGGTCCTTGCCTCATGCCCGGTGCCAGACCGCTGGGAAATGTCTGATGATTTCTCTCACCTATGGACACTGGCTGTCTGCTGGTTTGCCCATCAAAGTTGCCTCAAAGTGTTCGATGACAGGCTTTAAGGTCATTTGATTGCTTTGATATGTTGCTTCGTTTATTTGTGTATTGCTTACTGGCATCACTGTCGACTACCAGTATGTTTACCGTATGTGATATAGCAGTGAGATGAGCACGCGCTGATTCCAACACATACAGTATCTCACAACGGTTTTATCTCCTTTTATCTTTTCCAAGAAAATTCATCACAATCATTTAATAGGACATGTTTTTTAATGTGGTGAAAATGAATACAGGGAAGGCATGGTAATCAGTTATGAGGGTTTGTTTTTGCTTAACATACATTGGTCACTAATGTTGATAATGTTTCAGCGCTACTAGCCTATATCTCATCATCGGTAAGCATAGGACAATATCATAATATTTTACAGTAAGTTTATTCTACTAGATCTCATCATTGGTAGGCATAGAATAGAATAATAATATTTTACAGTAAGTATATTTCCTGATAAAATATTCATTCCCCATAACATTATAAAATAATGTTCTCTCCAAAATAACATGTGATCTATATGTGACAAATAAATAATACTACTGTTTCATTCGGAAAACTGTCCAAACGAATATATCATGACATCATCATTGGATGAAATTATTTATTCAAAATATATCTGCCATTTTAATTACTCAATATTTTGTCCAGAGACCATTGCTAGTAATCACATTGTGTAGGCGGTCAGGTAATGATGCCACATGATTGTCAGTGATGTGAGGCTTTCTCCTAAGGACCTCCCACCCCCTCATTATGTGAAGCAACAGTCGCTGTGGTGTCTTTTCCTTGTTGGGCTCCCAAACATTAACAGTATTGGCCCAAACATTCTCAATGGGATTTAGGTCAGAGATCTTGCTAGGCCAAGGCAAAAGTTCTAGGTGGCACTGATCCTCAAACCATGTTCACACAACTCTCACTGTGTGCACGGGACAATTATCGTGCATGAAAATGATGTTCTCAGGATACGGAAGGGTGTATGGCAGACAGTTGACATCATCACCTCCTCTGGTATCTCCAGATACTGCTCAGCCCTGGACCTTCCCTCTATCTCTGTGACATCACCAACACCATGGAGGCCAATTCACCCCCACACGTTACATGTTACATCACCACTCCGTTCCTATGCATAGATGTGCTTCCGAACATAACTATAAAACATTATGTCCTTGTCAGTTTTGATAAATAATACGCATTAATGACTTCATTTTCTATCTTTATACTGGAATATGTATTCCATAAGATTTATTCATTTATTCAATTACACATTACCTGTTTTAAATAAAAATTCTCTCTCTCTCTCTCTCTCTCTCTCTCTCTCTCTCTCTCTCTCTCTCTCCCGTGCCTTGGCCTAGCAACAAATCTGACCTAAATCCCATTAAGAACGTTTGGGCAAATATTGTTAATGTGTGAGAGCCCAACGAGGAAAGGATGCCACAATGACTGTTGCATCACATAATAAGGGAGTGGGAGGTACTCAAGAGGAAGCCTCACATCATTGACAATCATGTGGCATCATAACCTTACCACCTACAAAGTGTGATTACTAGGATTGGTCTCGGGACAAAATATTGAGTGTAAATGAAGTGGCAGATGTATTTTGAATAAATAATTTCATCTAATGATGATGTCATGATATATTCGTTTGGACAGTTTTCTGAATAAAACAGGACTATTATTTATTTGTCATATATAGATCACACATTATTTTGGAGAGAACATTATTTTATAATGTTATGAGGAATGAATATTTTGTCAGGAAATATACTTACTGTAAATTATTATGAGTTTATTCTATGCCCACCGATGATGAGATCTAGTAGAATAAACTTACTGTAAAATATTATGATTTTGTTCTATGCTTACCGATCATGAGATACAGGCTAGTAGAGTTGAAACATTATCAGGATTAGTGACAAATATATGTTAGGCAAAAACAAACCCTCATAACTGATTACCATGCCTTCCCTGTATTCCTTTTCACCACACAGAAAACATGTCCTATTTAATGATTGCGATGAATTTTCTTGGAAAAGATAAAAGGAGATAAAAGCGTTGTGAGATACTGTATGTGTTGGAATCAGCGCTGGGCTCACCTCACAGCTATATCGCACACGGTAAACATCCTGGTAATCGATAGTGATGCCGGTAAACAATACACAAATAAACAATGCAACATATCAAAGCAATCATATGATCTTTTAAGCCCGTCATCGAACACTTTGTGGCAACTTTGATGGGCAAACCAGCGGACAGCCAGTGCCCATAGTTGAGGGAAATCATCAGACATTTCCCAGTGGTCTGGCGCCGGGCATGAGCCAAGGACTTTGCCATCCTCAGAAAGTTGCCTCTTTAACAATAGTGTTTTTCTGCACTCTTCATTGTTTTCTTTTTCTACAATTGCAGCAATTTATATGCTATACTGATTTTTTTTTTCTTTTCAACTGTGTTGCACATGGTCATATCGCACTCAATCGCTTCCGACCACCTACCGACTACTGGTGGACTTGACTGCCTGACCAGTTACTCAGCAGTTTGGACTAACATCACAGTCATGCTTGACAGACTGTGCCTGACGAGGGCACAGTCCGCCAGTTACTGCCCAATACGCTTAACAACTTCGCCTACATCCAGGGACTGACTAAAGTCAAGCAACGTACTTATGAATTCAGATGAGGAACAACCTCACGGCTGCCAGTGTTAATGAGAGCGTTCGCGCGACTGGAGAAATGCCAGATATCATCCATATTTTAATTTTTCAGATGGAAAAGAAAATCACAAGTCAGACAATGACTAAATGGCCTTTTTCATGCATCTTATGTATTGTAAAAATATGTAAATATTCTATTTCTTCTCTATAAAACAGTGCTTTGTCAATGCAGCATGAAAAAATATAGTAATATAAAAAATATTTCACAGCTGTTGCAGCCTGGTTTATGGATGCATAGAAATATATATGTATATCTTTAACCAACAATAACAGTTAGTGATAATTCATACTAATACAGTAAACTCCCTGAATGTAAGAATAAAACTTAATTCATTTAAAGAAAGCATTTTGGTATTTAGTTGTTGCCCCCGGTACAACAAGTTTTCCAAGTAAATCAAAACAGCTGTGTCTTTACTCGCACTGTGATCTACTCCATCAGCTGGCTTGCTTCGTGCGTCTGGCAGCGCTAGGCTTCGATACACCGTAATATTTTGGAGTCTAATAAATATTGAACTATGGATAGACCATATTTGCCATTTTTTGTACAAGTCAGATTATACACGGATGTCATTATTCATATGCCTTTTTTGCTTCTTACAGTCCAAAAACAGTCTTCTTGTCAGATACTGTCCTAACCTTCTTAGGGAAGAATATATAAATATACGAATTTTTCGGCGATATTTTGGGTGAAATAGCACAAGTAAGAGTAATTTACATTTTTTTAAAGGTATTTGCTTAACCAATATCGTAAATATCAATCAGAAAAAGAACACTGAAGTTTAACTAAGACCCCCTTAGCCCGTCAAAACGTAAATGAGACATAGTTTCTGGTGGTGTCTGGCAGATTTTCCACTCAGCGCGAAAGCTCCCATTGACGCTAGTCACTCATTGGGTAGCCTCTTCATTCCACTGTCTTCATTGTTGTCTCTTTCCTACCAAACACTGTGGGAGAGGGATCGGTGTTGGTTAGGCGATGCAAATTAAAACTGAATATTTCGTTACCTAGTCCTGTTTGATACCAGTATTACAGAGCGATGTCTTATGCACCTCATGGACGTGAAAGTAATTAAGTGGAGCTGCTAGGAAGAACTTTAAGGTAATCATCTCATAATATACGAATGTTGCTATTTGTCTATATTTTTGCATTTCTAATGTAATGCATTTGTACTGAGAATGAACCCCTTGAGGGGGTATGGTCTGCAGAGACGTGGGCGATACTTGAACGGTTTTGGCGCCCCTTTGGTCCCGAATCAATCCTTTTCAGCTCTTCAACTGTCCCTCGTTTCCTTATTTTTTCCCTCGTTCTTGCTGTCTCTCTCTATTTCCTTCTCCCTTGAACTACATGGTCTTACTGGCTTAGTACAATCTTCTTTCTTCTTATTTCAGTATATTTGGTGAAATATAAAAGGTAGTAAGACAACAGATAGTTTAGTATTAATATACTGCCTATGCATATTAACAGATCTCATGTGTCATAGAGCATAATAACGTTTGAAATTGATGAAATGTAATACCAGTAATATATTCATTATAGAAAGCATAGACGGTTCTCTTCGTTAGGGGTCAGCATCTGTTAATCTGATTCACTAGACTTCGTTTCCACTGCTTCGAATATTATGAATAAACGATGCTACCAGCTGACATGCTGCTCTTGTGTGCTATGTTGCCAGTTACGTTTTACAGATTGCTGAATCTTATTACTCTATTATACTCCATGCTCGATCACTAAATACTGTAGCATCCTCTATACATTGTTCTGTGCCACTTATTAACCTTGATTTACGTATAATACGATGAGAATATGTGCTTCACCACCACTCAAAAGTTCAGGCAATCACGGTCCACCTTACACAGGCTCTAGGTTCTGAGCGATTCATTCATAAAGATACGTGGACTTACTAAAGGGAACTGCCAGAAGTCTCGATTTACCCCATTAATTTTTCGCACTTTCTACTCGCTCAACTGTACCATCAGTACTAGATGTTATACTTACTAGGCATGGAAATGATACTGATAATATTATGTATCACCCTCCATTCGGCAAAAGCGACCATGCAGTATTGGAACTTCAGGATTGCATGTGACATAGTTAACAGTAATGGAAATTACAAAAAGAGCCTTAACTACAAAAAGGGCAACTATCATGACCAAAGAAATACTTCTTAGAAACAGATTGGGAAAAAGAGCTTAGAGGAAAAGATTTAATTGTTTTTTATAGAAAATTCTGTGAACTTTATGAAGCGGGAGTCCAAAATTACATCCCTCAGCACAAGGAAGCAGAAACGAATATAAAGAAATTGTTGAATAAAGGATGTAAAAAATCAAAAGAAAAAGAGACTTGTTGTGGAACAGATACAGAAGACACAATAGTGAGAGGGCTTATAACAACTATAAACAGGCAAGAAACGAATATACAAGAATTAGGAGAGAAGCCCCAAAACATTTTGAGGAAGATATTATAAATAAAAGTAGTGATCAACGAAAGCTATTTTACAGATACATCCGAAGCAAAACCAAAGTAAAAGAGAAAATACAATCCATTACGGATGAAGGGATCCTCTACACGCAAGAGAAAGATATTTGTGAAGCAATAAATAAGAATTTCCAATCAGTTTTTAAAGAAGAAAATAATTTTAAGAGGGATGACATTCAGCATGCATGCCCAAATATATTACGAGATATACAAATATCAAAAGAAGAAATACAGGAGGCGTTGAGTAATTAGACAAAGGAAAAGCAAATGGTCCTGACGAAATTTCATGTTGGGTGCTACATGAATGTGCAAAGGAGTTACTGTAAGTAGACCATTATCTTAAAATTCAAGGAATTCTTGGGTCAATGTAAACTACCTGATATTTGGAAGAAAGAAACATTGTTCCCTTATTCAAGAAAGGGAACAGACAAACTCCACTTAACTACCGACTAGTATCACGAACCAGTGTTGTGAGATGCCGGTACTGCAAAAGCTGATAAGAATAGTTTGGGTAAACCATCTAGAACACAATATGATAACAAAAAGGCAATTTGGTTTCAGAAACGGAGAATCATGTGTTACTAATCTATTAGGCTACTATGACAGAGTTTGCAGGAACATTATAGAAAACAGAATGGCGGGTGGACAGTATCTGTCTAGATTTCAAGAAAGCATTTGACAGAGTACCGCACCAATGACGTTTATGGAAACTGTACCATCAAGGAGGAATCCGAGGCAATCTGTACTGTTGGATGCAAGATTTTCTCAGAAAAAGGGAAATGAGAACAGTACTAAGGGGAAATTACTTAGCATGGAGGGAAGTGACTAGCAGCGTTCCACGGGGCTCAGTGCTGGAAGCAATTATGTTTTTAGTGTATATAAATGACATAGATAGTAACAACGGAAATGAAATCTATCTAAATATGTTTGCTGATGATGCAAAAATACAAACGAGAATTGCTAACACAGACTCTTATCAAGAGCTACGAGAAGAATTAAATAAACTTCATGAATGCAGTAATACATGGTAAATGGAATTCAGTGTGGACAAGTGTCATGTAATCTATCTATCTATCTATTGTCAGACGCCATAATCCCGTAAGGGGTGACCATTTAAATTTGAGTTATTTGTTTTACGGGGAGGGGCACTAACCCTCCACCAACTCACTTGTTGACACGTAGGGAGCACGTATGGTTTGATTATATGGTTACCACCCAGCGTTGTAAATGGTTTCTTCGCTTACAGGAAACCATTTGGCTTGTCACTCAATGTAAAGCCACCTGTAAAATAAAGAAAAGCAATAAGAAGTGACAGGAAAGATGGGGAAAATAGGAAGAGAGGAGGGCACAAAGTTTGGTAAAAGAGGGAAAAGATCAGATTGGGATTATAAGTAGGAAGTTAAACCCTACACATATCAGAAAGAGAGAAGGACCTATGTGTGATTATCAATAACAGACTCTCTCCGGCTGACCACATCAGTGAGAAGGTATGGAACATACACTGCTTGGAAATATGAGAATAGCAATCACATACATAAATGAATACATGCTGAGAAAGATAACATCATTCATTAGACCAACCCTGGAGTATGCATCAACAGTCTGAAATCCTCATCTCAAAAAACACATTGATAAGAGTGAAAAAGTTCAAAGGGCTGCTACAAGATGAGTACCAAGCTTAAGGGATCTAAGCAACGAAGAAAGTCTGTAAAAGCTGAATGTGCCAACACTACAGGAGAGAAGGAAACGAGGAGACATCATTATGCTATATAAATTCATATCAGGGAAGGAGAAAATAGATATAAATGAATACATAACCTATGGGGAAGTATCAGCAAGAGGACATAAAAAACTGCATAAAAAGAAAGACGATAAAGACATAAGAAAATTTAGTTTCTCAAATAGGGCAATTGTTCAGTGGAATGCACTACCGAATGAAATAGTGTGCGCCAAAACAATTTATAAATTTAAGGTGAGGTATGGTGAAAATGGTTTAAGACACGGCACAGTACGAGCTTGACTCATTCCTGTAAAGATACAGTTAGGAAAGAACAAGTAGGTAAGAACATACATACACACAGACATACACCTCCTGCACTACTTCCTCCATCATCTGGTCTCAGCTTAACACAGGCTGACTTCAGCAATGAAAAAGAGCAGCTCTAACAACTCACCCTTTCGCGTCGACACGGTCAACACTGTTTAATGGGTGTGAGAAAGGTAACTGCAAATCCTAAAGCACGTATGTTATTTTTGTCAATCATCGACACACCCTCCTTTGTAATTTAGTAAGCATTTGGTCAGTGTGTGTGTGTGTGTGTGTGTGTGTGCGGGGGGTACAAAATAACTTCAAAAGTTTATAACCGACTTTAAACCAAGGTTAGTGGAAGGGTTGAGGGATGCCGCAGGAATAAACCGATTTTTAGAGCAATAGGTCAAGGTCACAGGACCAGGTAATATACTGATATAGCAAAGCAAATCTACGAACTTTTATCCATTTTATATGAAACTTGACTGAAAATGAAGAATTTACTTTTGAGACCAACCAGTCACAGGCCAGTGTGACAGGACAAAGTCAGAGTTCGACCCATGTTTGTGTTTCTGACTAAAATAACTCTAACAGCTTTTATTAGATTTTAACCAAATTTGGGGTGCTGTTTGACTGTCAGCCAAGAGGATTTCTATCACAGGGCAAAGTCAGCTTAAACAGATTTTTTAATCCTACTTAGACCAAACTTTGTGGAAGAGTTAAGGGTCAGGCGAGAATAAGTTGATTTAGCTTTGAGAACGCTCTGTCACATATCAAGGTCACAAGGCAAGATCAGCTCTCGACTCGTGTCTGTTTGTGAAGATAATATCTATCTATCTATTGCCAGACGCCCTCAATCCCGTTTGGGGTGGCCACAAACAAATCGCCTCCAAGTCGCCCCTGTCCCCCCGCCATTTCACTGCCCTGCTCCCAACTCACACCCCCTCTCTCTCATATACCTCTCCACCCCCATCCCTCCATCTCATCCTCTCTCGGCCTCCCTCCCTCTTCCCCCTCCACCTTCACCACATACACTCTCTTCGTCAGTCTTTCACCCCTCCAACCTCTCCACATGGCCAAACCACCTCCAGTGTGTTCCTCATAACGCTTCCCTATCACATCCACATCCACACCACAACGCTCCTTTATATCCTCATTCGTCAGCCTGTCTCTCCATGTGACTCCACAGGCTCCTCTTAAATAACTCAGCTTTCCACTGCTCTCACTCTTGACTTGTGTCCTTCCAACAATGTCCAAGCTTCACTTCCGTACGTTAAAGTTGTTGGTATCACAATACTGTCATGTAGTAACTTTTTCACTCTCCATGCTCACTTCCCTGTTTCTTATCACTGCTTTCAAGGAACCAGCAACCTTTCTTCCCTGCTGTACCCTTTCAAGCACTTCACCCTCCAAACCTCCATCCTTACTCATCACACTACCCAAGTACTTAAACGTACTCACATATTTGAAGATAATAACTAAAACAATTTTGATCTGATCTGGATTCACCTTTGTGGTCAGTTGAGGATCCCCCCAAAGGCTGACCTCTTGTTTTCAAATGGAAGAGGTAAAAGTCAAGGTCACATTACAAGGTCAACCTAAACCATTTTTATTCGATGTAGACTAAACTTTAAGGAGGAGTTCCGGTTAAAATAAGGATGGAGAAGTTCGACCTTCAGAATATTTAGTATCAAAGGTCAAGCAAGGGGAAGTATAGGTCACTGGGCAAATCAACTTATACGTATTAGATCTGGTTTGAACGAAATCTGGCAGAAAGGTAAAGGGTTCACCTTGGAGATGTGGAACCTTTGTCCCTTACGAAAACCATTTGTACAAATCCTGACATTCCTCAGACAGAGAGCAATATTGCCAGTCGGCGGCAAAAATCAAATACAAGCAAGGTCATCATACCAAATGTGGACAAAAAAATCCGCATTCCGCTGTGCGCAGGAGGACAGACCAACATGCCGAGTACGGCTATCTCCAGCAAAATATTATATCATGGTGGTAGTAGTAACAAGAACAAAAAACAATAACAACAAACAAATAAAAATAATAATGATAGTAAAAATAATAATAAATAATAATAATAATAATAATAACAATAATAATAATAATTATTATTATTGTAATGGTAATAATAAAAATAATAATAATAATAAAAATAATAATAATCTATCCATCTATCTATAGCCCGACGCCCCCAATCCCGCAAAGGGTGGCCTATCACATAAAACGCCTCCAAGTCACTCTGTCACCCACCATTTGACTCCCCTCCCCCAACTCACCCCCTCCCTCATATACCTCTCAACTCCATCCCTCCACCTCATCCTCGGTCTACCCCTCCCTCTCCCTCCCTCCACCTCACCTACATACACCCTCTTAGTCAGTCTTTCATTCTCCATCCTCTCCACATGTCCAAACCACCTCAGTGTATTTCTCCTAATCTTTTCAACCACATCCACATCTACCCCACAACGTTCCTTCACTTCTTCATTCGTCAACCTGTCCCTCCATGTCACTCCACATGCTCCTCTCAAGTAACTCATTTCCACTGCTCTCACTCTTGACTTGTTCCCCTCTTGCAAGGTCCACGCCTCGCTTCCATACGTCAGGGTAGGGATCACAATACCATCATGCAGTGACTTCTTAACTCCCATACTCACCTCCCTATTTCTCATCACTGCTTTGTGTGTGCCAACAACCTCTCCTTCCCTGCTGTACCCTTTCACGTACTTCATCCCCCAAAGTTCCATCCTTACTCATCACACTACCCAAGTACTTGAATGCACTCACATTCTCCATATCCTCACCATCCAACTCCTCACTGCACACTCTTAGACTTCATTCCTCTCAAACACCATAACTTTACTTTTGTTTATATTAACTTTCAGCTTCCTCCTCCTACACACTGTCCCAAATTCATTCACCAAACCTTTGCAACTCCCATTCATCTTCACTCAACAATACTGTATCATCAGCAAACAGCAAATAATCGTGTAAAGCTTCCAAATCTCACCCTCATTCATTAGGGCCACCCCCACATCCACTGCCCTACCTTGTACCTCCTTTATGACCCCATCCATATATATATTAAACAGCCATGGAGACATTACATATTCCCTGTTTCAGTCCCACATTGAGATCAAAGAATCCACTCAGCTCACCATCCACTCGCACCGTAGCCCTAGCTCCCTCGTACATACTCTTAACAGCATATAATAATAATAATAATAATAATATATCAGCTTAAACGTGACTGCACTGTTCCAAGCAAGGTTATCAAGATATAACATTCCGCCTGGTCGAAGTCACTTCCGGCTGACACTGTAGCACCAGTCGAGCAGGGCAGTACTCCCAAGGTGGATGGAAAGCTGATGACAGGGAGAGCCGGAGCTCCTGCTTCATCAGCCCTCCGGACTAGGTCCCGGACCATCCCCCATTGCTGAACATTTTAAGTTTCTCATTAACACAGAGCGTAGGCCAGCATGCTCTCCAGTACAAGTTTCTCTAATTATCAACACCAAACCACATGCACAGTACACACCACACTTTCTTTTCCAAAAAAAAAAAAAAAAAAATGGCGTCGAATAACATAGCCTCGGAATCCCCAGGGGGGGGGACCATAAATGCCCCCACCATCTGTCCCTCTCCCAGTGACGACTAAAGATGCCTGGAACCACTGTCTGACTCTCTTCTTCTTCATTTCTGGAACAATCGTGGTCTTTCCTCTAACTTTCGCTCTTGAGCACCACCTCTCCTTCTCTAAACCTTACCTTCTTTTTCTAACTGAGACTCAGCTGTCTGAGTGCAACCACAGCAGACCCATTTATGTATCCTCCTACTTTCTCTATACTCATCTCAGACCCAAAGGTGGCTGTTGTGTATATATACGGCAATAACTTATCTTGCTCTCGTGTTCCTGAACCTGGATTCTTCTTAATTCTCTACACTCTGGTTTGGCTTTCTCTATGTCATTCTCCTACTAAATATATCTGCGCTGTTTACTGATCTCCTAATTCTACTATCAAAAATTATTTGACTATCTTACTTCTACGATGGAACACATTCTATCCATTTCTCCTCTTTTCCCTGAAATCGATTCTAGGAGATATCAATGTTCACCACCACCTTTGGCTCTCCACCCTTTCACTGATCCACCTGATGAACAATCCTACACCTTTTCTATCCTTACGACCTAGACCAGCTTGTACAGCACCCTATCAGTATCCCTGACTGCCTTGGAGAGAGCTCCAACATACTTGACCTCTTCTTTACAACTAATCCTTTTCTCCAAATTAATTTTTCTCTCCGTTGGGCTCCTCCGATCACAACCTTATCACCTTAACCTGTCCTATCGCCTCCGGTACAGCCTGTGGACCCTCCAAAGAAACGTCGTCTGTGGCACTTTGGAGCTGTGGATTGGGAGGCCCTAAGGCAGTACTTCTTTGATTTTCCCTGGAATGATTATTGCTTCCATGGCCAGGAGCCATCTGAGTGCGTGTCTTGTGCATTACGAAGGTTATTCTTTCAGGCATGGAAGCATACATTCCTTTATCATATCCTCTGACTAATGCACAAAAGCCTTGGTTTAATCACACTTGTTGTAATGCTGTCTCGCAATAAGGAGAGGGCCTATAAAAGGTAACCGGAGCCATCCCATCTCTGAATCACATCTTTTATACATTTCTTCCCGGAATTGTGCTAAGTCTGTTCTTCGCCTTGCTAAAAATAATTTCATCCGTACTAAATGCTCTAAACTCTCTAACTTCCCGGTCTTTTCTGGCACCTTGCCAAAACCCTTCCGAACAACTTTACCTCATCATCCGTCCCTGCTCTTTTCTACTATGATGGCTCTGTAGCTATTTCTTCTACTGATAAAGCCATCTCTTCGCTCAGATTTTCCCTCCAATTCCACCTTAGACGATTCCGGTGTTGTTCCTCCATCACTTCCCCCTCTGACTTCCTCATGGCTGGGACATTAAAATTTCTTCAGCTGATGTATTTTCTGCTATCACAGGCCTCAGTACTAACAAGGCATATGGGCCTGATGGAGTCCCTCCCGTTGTTCTCAAGAACTGTGCTTCTGTGCTTACACTCCTGCCTAGGCAAACTCTTTTGCCTTTGTCTGTCAACTTGTACTTTTTCTTCTTGCTACAAGTTTGCTCTCATTCAGCCAGTCCCAAAGAAGGGTGACCATTCTCAACCCTCTAATTATCGTCCAATTGCTTTAACATCCTGTATCTCAAAAGTTTTCGAGTCTGTCTTTAATAGAAAAATTTTAAAGCATCTTCCCTATCACAATCCTTCTTTCTGATCATCAGTATGAGTTCCATTAGGGACGCTCCACAGCAATTTTTCTCACTTACCTTTCAGACTCCTGGTCATCCTCCTTTCGGGACTTTGGCGAAAGCTTTGCCATTGCACTTGACATCTCAAAGGCTATCGATCGAGTCTGGCATAAATCTTTAATTTTAAACTGCCCTCTTACGGTTTCTATCCTTCTGTCTGTGCCTTAATCTCTAGCTTCCTTTCTGGTCGTTCTATAGCCGCTGTTGTAGACGGCCATCGTTCTTTCTCCTAGATCTATTAACAGTGGTGTTCCTCAGGGCTCTGTCCTATCACCAACTCTTCTTCCTTTTGTTCATCAATGACCTTCTAAGCTGTACATCTAACCCTATCCACTCATACGCTGATGACTCCAATCTCTTCACCTTTCCACGGATTCCTGCAACGTCCATCTCAGCAGTTACTTCAACAAACAAGGGAATGAGGTTATGGCACACCTAATGTCTGACTTGGCTCGTATCTCTAACTAGGGTAAAAATAATCTGCTTGTTTTTAATGCATCAAAGACTCAGTTTTTGCACCTATCAACCTGACAAAATCTTCCACAGGAATACCCACTAATGTTTAATAATATTCAGCTTAATCCTGCATCATCCTTGAATATGCTTAGGGTTTCATTTACTCGGGACTTATCATGGAAAGATCATA
>NC_136972.1:9306709-9380083 GCF_032717465.1 Coenobita brevimanus | reverse complement strand
CTGGTCAGGCCCAACTAGGCTGCCCATCTAGCTGGAATAAGGGACCAAAAAGGTGTTTTGCAAAGCTGCAGGGCGCATACGTGCAGCATCAGCTCAACCCCCAGGACTCCCGTCTCCCAGCATCATGGGATGCTAAGCACGGCAAACAGTCACACCCTTGATAGCAGTGGGGGAGGGGACTAACCATCACCAGCAGCCCTCCTCCACCAGTGATGCAGGGGTGCTTGGTCCATGTGGCCGACAAATGCCGAACCCTACAAAGGTAGACATGCCTCCAAAGTAGGTGGCACCACCAACCACGCTTCAATCCCTTGCCACCACGTCAAGGTGACCCTGCTTAGTGGGAGTATATTCTCAGTGAAATATGCCCTTTGGCCACACCTCAGCTTGTGCCGGTGCTCTGTTTCCTGCTCCAGTCTCCACACCTACCATACTCCTCTCCATTCATCTCTGCCTTGTGGGTTGTGTTGCTTACCTACATGTTTCTGGGTGAGTTTCAGAACTTCAACTTTCTATAGATCTTCAGCCCCTGTCAGTCTACACCAACAGCTGCATGGCCAAACAATCAGTAAGCCACTCACTATCGAATACCAGTTCTCACACCACTCCTGTTTTAGAAAATTATAACTATTACACACTCTAACACATCCCAACCGCCCAGCTCTCGCCTCCCCTCGCGCTTTGCTGACCCAGCCCCCACCAGCCAACACCCTAGCCAGCCAGCCCCACTACCCACACCCAGCAACCTCCACATCACCCTACCACCTCCACCGCCTTTCCTGGGTCCATGGCCAGCCGACCAGTGACGTCTATGTCATTGTTGCCTTCTTCAGTCAACATCTTAGTTGTGATCATCTGATCCTCCAGGTCGCCTGTTTGGTGGACTTCAGTAGTGACGTCATTATCCTCTCTCTCCAATCAGCATCTCGGTTCCTCTATGTGGGAGGGGCTTACCTCACTGAAGTTGCTCCTCCAGCCACCTAACTTCATGTTTCCTTCAGCGACGCGTCGATATTTAGAACATATAGCTATATTGTTTCTTTTCATCTGTCCATACCTTGACTTTCATTAGAGATTATCCTAATGATATTATCTACAGATTCTGACTCATATCACCATTCATCTGCTTTCATTTGCTATATTGCATCTTCTTTATTTATCAATTCGTCCTCCGACTTCATTCATCATGCTCCTTTCTCACTGTACTCATTCTTCACCCAAGCGATTTTCTTTCATATCCACCTTCATTGTGCATATTCCCTTTCGCTGTCATTGCATATATTTCGTATTCCCTCATACCTTCATTGTATATAACATATTTTCATTCTCAAAACTATTATTAAAAATTTTCTTACATTACTACATGTCATACTTCAAAAAAAAAAAAAAAAATTGACCTCTCTCCTTCTCGCTAGCAACTTGAGACTGCAAGTAAGGATGTTGATCTCGGTGTTGTAAATACGTTGACCAGTCTCCATAGCGGAAAATCTCACGTAAAACCCAGGGTATCCACTTATACAAACCCTACCACTGAACTCCTTCATGCCACTCTCACTACCACCACTGTTACCACTACTACTTCTATCTAGAAAAGACAGATAATTTTCTTCAAGAGAAAATAAATCCACATACCCTCTCTAAATGATTCTGTAGAAATTCCCTCTGCCCATACCCCAGCTACTCCTAATTCTCACAGCTCCCAACTCTACCACACACAACTGTCACTACTTTTTCTGCATCTCAACCCAGTACATTACTTACTTCTACAACTTCCCAACCTCAAACATTTTCATCGATGGCGAACCCATCTCCCCCTCCACAGTCCAAAGTTGGACGATGGTAACTACCCAAAATACACCGTTGAAGATAACTCTGTGTCTATGCATGAATTCCCAAGAGAAGTCAAAACAGATAGTCACAATCAACAAATTAGGACCGAACCCAGAAAAATCTCCTAGGCCGGTTAAATCAAGGCAAATCACAAATGGAAGCCATGCTCCGAGCCGATTATTTCGATGGCTATAACACTGTTGTACCCATTCCAAGGCCGGGTCTCTCATTGGTATTTCTAATCTCCTCAGACAAATGCAGGAGGATATGCAAATTCCAACTAAATATGTAATGCATTTTGAGGCATCAGCTGCAGCAAAAGCTACAAGCTCAGAAATAAGCCAGTTATAGCAAGATACTAAATGGGTAACTCATAGTGACGGAAACCATATTCCTAAATTGGAAGATTTGGAGACAATGGGTTACCTTACATTTATCTACTGGTTGGACAGTAAAATACGGAAATAGCCTTACAGATAGGCTTTAATCCAGAAGAACTACTGGATATTTCAAAGGCAATAGCAGGAAGACTCGGATAAAAAATCACTCGCCAAGTAAGTACTCGCACCTCAACCTTTCAGAATGCAGATGGAACAGTAAAAGTATTTCATACCTCTACCACTTCATCGGATTCCTCACGTTCACGACTGACTACCAGAGGCAAACCTAACACTATCCGTTCCTACTTGCAGTGCTGATCACCAGCAAGCAGTCGTGACCAGTCCAATGTACGACGAGGCAATCAGTCCTCAATTGTGTGCTGCTATTGCGGTTATGCTGGTCATCGAGAATCAAGCTGTTATCACAAAGACAGAACCACTCAAAAGGGCGACAGCGCTCACCTTCGCGATCGCATCGTCCGAATTGCAAATATCACAATAACAGTACTACTCACAGCACTGATTAGTGTTGTTACTTTGCGAGCTGCCAGTCGGGGAAAGAGGAGTGCCCTTATCAGAAAAATGTCACAACACAGATCAACTCCCCATTCGCCATGTAGCACCTCTAACTTCTTTAGGTATAGTTATTCTGGGATGGAGCAAAGGTATCAAGACATGTTTCATGGACACATGATCAATGGTAAATTTAATCTCGGAAACCTTTCTAAACACCATTAGGAGAACAATTAGAAATGTTGGGGTCCTTGATCCACCTGATATTCGCCTGTGCGGCATGGATTGCTCAGAATTTAATGTCAAAGGAAGAGTCACTTTAGAGATACACCTTGATGAAGCTTTGAAACCTTTCACGGAGTTTCATGTAACAAATGATCTCAAGTATCCCGCAGATACTCTTATTGGCTTACCCACCACGGCTCAGCAATCCATTTCCCTAATACCTGCTTGTGGTTGTACTGACACTGAAAGTTTCCCAGCAGCTAGCATAGAGTACCCACGTCCTGTTTTTTTACCAAATAAACGCAGGCATTCAGTATAACGTGACTCCACCACTACCTGAGAGTAAAGAGTTAAATTCACTAACATCTAATGACACCACCTCTAAGCATTCAGTAGTGGCCAATGACAACCCCTCTAACAGTGACACAATAGCCGACCGAGACACGTCTCATTAAGCTACCTCCAGTGGTTTGAATGACGTTCTACAATGCGCAGAGACGATGCGTGCAGTAACAAAACACTGCACAATTTTGTTGCGGCATTAATTTACAAAAGTTTGTGTTCGTGCTGTAGGTGCGAAAGAAGGAGTGGATGTACTAACATTACCAGAGACGTGCTGTGTGACTGGATTAACTTATGAGGCAGCATTGTGCACCATGTTGAAGGATAATTTGTTATCTGTGCCTGTTAAATGTCACAAGTGCTAAACTGAAGCTTAAGAGTGGTATAAAGATTGGAGATTTCCCTGGTATACCCATCGGCCGTAAGGGTGTGCCAGGATATACCATTCTCCATACTTACCAAGGACGTTGATGACAGTGAACCATCTGGTGTGTGTGCCATAAACTCTAAGGGATCTGATACGACTCTTTCACCTCGGCTTACTTTCACAAGTATCTTCAGGGGACTTCCCACAGCGTAAGGATAATTTAGGCAATCTCTTGCAGACTTATCGAGATGTAGTAGCCTTACCCGGGGAACCTATGGGTAGGACAGATCTTGTGAAACATCACATAGAATTAGTGCCAGGAACTCAGTCAATTTACGAACCACCATATCGATTACCCCACAGTTTGAGAAAAGAAACAGACGAAATAGTACAGAACATGTTAGATCAGGACATTATTAAGCACTCTGTCAGTCCATGGAAGCCACCTTTTCCTAGTTCCAAAGAAGGGCGGACAGTTTAGACAAGTAATGGACTATCGTTAAGTAAAATCTGTCCCTGTACCTGATCTTTTTCCAGTTTTAACTGATTTCTTAGAGTCACTAGGTGAGAACAACGTGGTTTTTACATCCTTTGACCTAATCAGTGGCTACTGGCAAGTAGAAATGGGAGAGTCATCGCGCCCTGTAACAGGATTTAGCACTCGTTTTAGACATTTTCGGTGTAAAAGGCTTCCTTTTGGATTAAGGAATGCCCTTTCAGTATTCATGAGACTCTTTCATTCAGTCTTCAGTGGCATGATTGGCCACTCTCTTTCCGTCTAATTGGATGATTTAACTGAAGTGAGCAAGTTTATCCCTGAACAATTTGCCAAGCTTCAACAAATATATGATCGCCTTCAGATAACTAGTCTAAAGATTAACCTAAATACATGAAACTTCCTAAGAATGAAAATGAAATTCCTTGGGCATGTAGTTGATGCTGTGAGTATTCATACTACTGAAGATAAGATTTCAGCGATCATCAGCTTCCCAGAACCTACCAGTACAGATGATGTTAGGAGTTTTCTTGGACTGAGTGGTTACTACCGGTGATTTATTAAAGGGTATGCATAGATCGCCGCACCTCTGGCTCAATTATTAAAGAAAAATGCACCTTTCTTGTGGGCTAAAGATCAGTCACAAGCCTTTGAAGCATTGAAAATAGCCCTTGTAAATGCCGCAGTCTTGCCCTGCCCTGATTAAACTAAACCCTTCCTTCTATGCATGGATGCATCAGGCGCAGGAATTGGTGCAGTATTGATGCAACTAGATCAGGCATCCAGGAAGCGTGTAATTGTGTACGCTACTTGCTCCCTCAACCCCGCAGAGCGTAATTACAGTGTTACGGATAAGGATGCCCAAGCAGCTGTCTGGTCCCTGAAACATTTCAGAGATATAGTATATGGTTACCCAGTGCGTATCCAGACAGACCACCTTCCTCTTTGTGATTCGTTCAGTGGAAGAAACCTTTCAGGTTGGCTGGCTCTATGGTCAGTCATCATCCAAGACTTTTTCAGCCTTTCAGTACGTGCCAAGGAAATCGAATGTAGTTGCAGACGCACTTTCACGTCATATAGCTGCAGCAGTCTCATTACATCAGCCGTACGAAACTTTTAGCACCACATTACCCTCCGAGATCGTTAGAAATTGTCAGCGCAGAGGCCCTGTATGGTATAAGGTAATTTATTTCCTAGAATCGGGAGGTAATTTGACCTTAGCTACTCTGCCATTGCCAACAGATGATTTCAAGTTAAATAATGGTATCTTGCACAGAAAAACATTACTTACAGGAAAGGACATACCCAATAGGGAAGTACTCCAACTCATTGTCCCTACTGACCCTATAACTGCAGTACTTCAAATCGTTCATAACACTCCTTATGCATCTCTTCCGGGTAAAGATCGATGTTTGAGACAAACACGTCTCGGATACTATTGGCCAACTATGTGTCGAGACAATAACATGCAGTGTGACTCTTGCACATCCTGTAATCGCCACAAAGAATCAACCAGATCACTTGCACCACTTTTGCAGTATCCAGTTCCATCATGCCCATGGGAAACTATCTCTATCGACCTAAAAGAAATAAAACCCATAATTGTTATCTGCCTTTGATTAACTGCCTCACCTGTCTACTTGTCATTTCCAGCGTATCTATGAAACACTAACAGTTGGTGTCAGGAGTGGAACGAATCCTATGATTATGACAATCCATCCATCCATCCATCCATATATATATATATATATATATATATATATATATATATAAACACACACACACACACGTGTGTGTAATTCACTGGGTCGGTCAGGATCACTTGATGGTCGTGTGTGTGTGTGTGTGTGTGTGTGTGTGTGTGTGTGTGTGTGTGTGTGTGTGTGTGTGTGTGTGTGTGTGTGTGTGTGTGTGTGTGTGTGTTTGTGTGTGTACAAAATTTACATGTAATGTGATTATTATTGACAAGCGTGGCTTTTAAGAGAAGCTGGTGAGTCTCGTTCATGAGTGGTGAATAATATTTTAACTAAGTTCGTATCCCTAAAATGTGGTGCTGGAAGTTTCGTTTGGCTGATGTGATGAGACTCATATCTCCTCAACTTACTATCACACAGAACATGTTCCATGAACTAAGAGGGGTCATAGTGCATTCCCCCCACAGTCTACAGTATTAGTACAAAATTTATCCTTGAAGCCTCTGGATCACTCTAAAACATGTTAGCAATGGAAATTTTGGGATGCACTATCCATACCACCACAGTATTGAAGGGTGGATTCATTCCTGTCAAAGCCGCCATTTTGTGCATAACACAAATACAGGTTGCCCTTGTATTTTCTAACACAGGTTATTTACTTTTCAGGTCTGACATGGAAACTGCATGTCAGTGGAAAGAGTATAAAACATCTTTTCCAATGGTATAATTATAATATTTTTATCTGATTTATATAGTATTACATTTTAAGTGTTCTTGGTGAAGGTGGTATTAATAGTTAATTTATACCATGTATAGTTCTTCTTTAAATTGCTGAAAATACCATAAATTGTGTTAATATTACGTAATTTTAGAAAACTGACAAATACATATGCCATTACATCTAAATACACCAAATATTCCTCTTAGAATGCTCTGGAGAAACAGGGTTCTGGTTGTTTGATATTGCTGTGATGTAAAATACCCATGCATACCGAACTAATTTGACTGTACAGAATCAAAGCAGAAAGATTACATCTGTGCATGAAAATCGTTAATTAAAATGTTGTGTCTTGCAGATCTCTGACTGAACGGTAACAAACAAGTTCAAAATGGACGACACTGTCTTAGAAAGTGTCACTGCCTCAGAAAGTGTCACTGCCTTATACAGTGTCATTACCTCAGTAAGTGTAATTACTTCAGAAAATGTCACTGCCTCAGAAAGTGTCACTGCCTTATACAGTGTCATTACCTCAGTAAGTGTAATTACTTCAGAAAATGTCACTGCCTCAGAAAGTGTCACTCTTCAGAAAATGTCACTACCTCAGAAAGTGTCACTGCCTTGGAAAGTGTCACTGCCTCAGAAAGCATCACTACCTCAGAAAGTCACTGCCTCAGAAAAGTGTATCTACCTCAGAAAGTGTCACTGCCTCAGAAAGTGTCAACCTCAGAAAGGGTCATCTTCTCAGAAAGCATCACCATATGAGGAAGTGTGAGACCACCTCAAAAAGCATCATCACTTGAGAAAGTGTCACCCCTATATAAAATTGACCACCTGAGAAAGCGTCACCACCTGAGAAGATGTTACCAACTCAAAAAGCATCATCACCTGAGAACATGTCACTGCCTGGAAAGGCATCACCACGTGAGGAAGCATCACCATCCGAGAAAGTGTCACCAGCTCATAAAGCGTCACCACAGGAGAAAATATGAGTGTCATCAGCTCATAAAGGGTCACAGTATCAGAAAGCATTACCACCTCAGAAAATGTGACCAACTTAGAAAGCGACACCACCTCAGAGAGGGGCGCTGCCTCAGAAAGTCCCCTCACTTTAGAAAGTGTCACCACCTGAGAAAGCGTCACTCTCTAAGAATGCATCATCACCTCGAAAAGTGTCACAACCTTAGAACGCATAACTACTTCAAAAAGCCTCACTATCTCAGAAAGCATCTCCACCTCAGGAAGCATTATCACCTCAGAAAGAGTCACTACCTCTGAAAGTGTCACCACCTGAGAAAGCCTCGCCAGCTCAGAATTAATTATCATCCCAGATTGTGTTACAGTGTCAGAATTCGTCATCCCCTCAGTAAGCATTACCACCTCAGCAAGAGCCACCACCCAAGAAAGTGTCACCACCCTGGAAGTGTGATCACACAAGACAGCATCAACACCCCAGAAAACGTCACCACCTCTGAAAGCATCACCTCGTGAGAAGGTGTCAACGCCTCAGAAAGCTTCACTACCAGAGAGACAATTACCACCCCAGAAAACATCACCACCTGAGAAATTGCCACCACTTGAGAAAGTGTCACTGCCTCAGAGATGTCACCATCGGAGAAAGCATCACCAAATAAGAAAGCATCAGTACTTGAGAAAACATCACCAAAGGTATTGTAACCACCTCAAATAGCGTGACCACCTGATGAACAGTCACCACCTGAGAAAATGTCAACACCTGAAAAAATGTCAACACCTGAGAAAGTGTCATCACCTGTGAAAGTCACCACCTAAGAAAGTGTTGCTGACTCTGAACGCATCACCAACTTAGAAAATATCGGCATGCGTCATCACTTCAAAAATTTAACCCCTCAGAAAGCATCACTCTCCCAGAAAGTGTAACCACCTCAGTGTCACCGCCTCAGAAATTGTTACTGCCTCATAAATCATAACCCTCTCCAGAGAAAGCATTACTACCACATAAAAAGCATCACTCCAATCCAGAGGAAGCGTCCCCACTTCACAGAAAGCGTCACCCACCCCAGAGAAGGCGTCAGCCACTAAACAGAATTCCCAGGGATGAGTCACTTACTTAAAATCTCGTGTGAATAACTCTGGTTGGGTTATTATGCGGCTCTGCCTCTTGCTGCATGGGCCTGAAGTTACAGGGAGAAAAGTTGATGAGGAGGGATTTCAGTGGCAGAGGGAGAGGTAAGAGAGAATGGGGGAGATGGTAGGGGGTGAGGGGAGAGGAAAGCTGGGATGGGAGAGGGGAGGGAGACATGGAGAGTAAGTATGAGGGAGAAATAGATGGGGAGAGACTGTAAAGGATGGGGATGGGTTTAAGAGAGAGAGGAGTGTGTGGAAGACATATACACATATAGACAGACAGAGGCAGACATGAAAGATAGACAGAAATACAAGTAGATAACAAAAACAGTACTAGCCTACCAAACGACACGCATGCCTCTTAATATAGCGCTTATCGCATCACATTATCCTTAAAGTCTAAAAGTAATGAGCAGCTGGAGCAAGGGAGCTAATTAAGGGAGCCAGAAGCAGGTAATTACCTTAAGAGCAATGTTATAGGCTGCAGGTAGTGGAAAGTGGTGTCTGAACTCTGCCTGAATTGCCTGAAGTAACTGTAGAAAAAGTTAATTGGAATGGAGTTAGGTGAAATGCTGAATGGCTTTCTTAAATCGTAGTGTTGTTTAAGAGAACTTTATTAATTTTAGTATGTTTTTGTCACTTATCACCACCAACACCACCACCATCATCCTGTTACACTCCTTGAAATAGATGTAGGAGAAAGGTAAATGTATTAGAGTTTGCTGGATAAGTGCATTATTTTTATACGCCATGTTTTCACTTTCGGCTGATTCCCATATTTTAGTAATTTTGTATCATCATCATCGTCATCATCATCATCATCATCATCATCATCATCATCATCAACATCTCAGTTCTCTGAAATGGTCGTATGGGAAAGTAATACGTTATTAGTTTAGGAAATACTGAATGGGCTTATTCGATTACCTTAAAAGTAAAAATAGTAGATTTATTTAGCCACTAAAATATAAAACCACACACTGCCACACCAAACACTAAGACTCCACACTCCACACCACATACTACCACACTACACACTGCCACATCACACTCTACCACACTACACACTGCCACAGCACATACTACCACACTTCACACTGCTACATCACATACTACAATATTACACACTGCCACATCACATAGTACCACACTACACACTGCCACATCACACACAACCACATCACACATTGCCACATTACATACTGCTACAATACTCAACACACGACCACAGTACACACTACAATACCACACATTCCAGCACCACACACTATCACACTACAGACTACTCACACTTGCATTACGAACACACACACACACACACACACACACACACACACTTACCTGAGACGTGAGGAACCGCAGGACGCACCACACATCGCTCCGTGCTTGGCCAATCTTAGCCACAAATGGCCATACCTAAATTGTATCATTATATGAGTCAAGCTCTGTACTAGGTTAAACTAAATGGTGTTTTAATATAAAGAGGAAGTTTTAGTAAAAAGGGTTATTCAAATAACAGAATACAACAAAGTAGTGCAGGAATGCAACAAACAAGCTAATCAGCTGTTAACAGAATACAACAAGGTGGTGCAGGAATGCACCAAGGAAGCTAATCAGCTGTTTAATCTGCGGGGAGGAATGAAAAACTGTAAGTAGAAGCTTTCTCTTAGTACCACAAGATGACCACCATCTTTAGTAAAGCAAATTTGGAAGGAGTTACGAAAAGAAGATAACGGTAGAAAGCAGGATGATGATTTCTTTCAGGAACTGGTTGAAATGGAGACGTACAGTAAGCTAGTAGAATGGGTATTCAGATTAGAGAATGTTTTTCAGAGTGAAATGGATGAAATAAGAAAGCAACTGCATATGCAGAAGGAAGAAAATGAAAAAGTAGTAAAGGGGGTTAACAAGCAAGACACAACAACGGATGAGCTGTAAGTTGAGGTGGGTTCACTTAGAACGAAGATTAGTGAAATGGCAAACACAGTTGTCAACCACGAGAGTATTATGGAAGAGTTCAGAAAATGACACAGAGACAATAAGGCAAGCAAGCACTCTGATAGACCATGGCAGTGAAATTGAGAAGATAACCCAGGTGAATGAAGTGATGCAAAGCTACAAAAATGATGTGGAAACCACGTATTCTTTAATGGTGAAAGTAAAGAAAGACTTAGAAACAAGAGTCAAAGAAAAGAGCAATAAAAAGGAAGTGGAGAAAATAATCCAGAACAAACCAAAATTGGTCAAAGATTCAGCAGATATAAACAAATCTATAGTAATCACTGGTATAGAGAAGGAAGAAATAAAAAACAAGATTTCGAGAGAAGAAGGAGATGGCAAATGTAATGAGTGATATTGAAGGAAGTATCAGATAAATCTGTAGTAAAGATACAGAGGAACACAAAAGGCTAGGGAAATATGAGAGAAATAAGTCAAGGCCTCTGAAAGTAACCTTTCCAGAGTGTAAACACTGTGGAGGAGATACTAAAAAATGCAAACGAACTTAAGGAAAAAGAAATTCAAACATGTATGGATAAAATGATCCCTACCTCAAGAGGAACTGGAGTTATTAAAAGAGAAGAGGGAGAAGGCAAAAAACAAAGAGTAAGGGAAGATCAGAGGAATAGCAGAACACATTTTTTGACAAAGTAATTTTATTGCAGGGACGAAAGCGGTACATAAACAGGGAGGGAATAAACAGGAGGAAGGCAGTAGACCCAAGTCATGACAAGTACTGTATATAAACAGGATTATAAAGTTGACATACTGTAATGTAGATGGAATGGTAACTAAATTAATAATGATGAATGATTATATGAAAGAAAAGGAGCCACATATTACTTGCCTAACTGAAGCAAAATTAGCACCAGGAGATATCAAACGATACCCTAAACCTAGAGAAATATAATATATAGAGAAGAAATAGGAACTTTAAAAAAGGAAGAGGAATTATAATATTAACATTGAAAAATCAGCAAGTCAAAGAAACAGAACTAGATATACCCTCACCAAGTACTCGTAGAAATGATTGCAGTAGAGATTAATGCATCTGAAGGGACAATAATTTTGTCAAATTTATTCATGCCACCCAGATCAAACCCAGGGGAAAAAGGCGAATATGAAGACATGGCAGAGAGTACAATTCAAAGTTTAAGAGCATTACTACATAGAATGGGGAGAAATCTGAAAGAGTTATAATAACTGGAGATTTCAGTACAAATATAAACTGGAATACTCTAGATATAAAAAGCCAGGAAAGCTGTTGGGACCAAAATCTCCTGGACCTTGTGCAGGAGTTTTTCCTAATACAACATGTAAAAGAAAGCATCAGAAAAAGAGGACTTGATGTACAGTTGAGCAAGTAGAAAATGCAAAAAAAAAAAAAAAAAAATGGAGTATATGAAGACATCTGGCAGTTCCCTGTATAAGTCCACGTATCTTTATGAATGAATCACTCAGAACCTAGAGCCTGTGTAAGGTGTCCCGTGATTGGCTGAACTTTTGATTGATGGTGAAGCACATATTCTCATCATATTATACATAAATCAAGGTTAATAACTAATAAGTGGCACGAAACAGTGTATAGAGAATACTACAGTATTTAATGATCGAACATGGAGTATAATAGAATAATAAGAGATAGCAATCTGTAAAACGTAACTGGTAACATAGCACAGAAGAGCAGCATGTCAGCTGGTAGTTTCGTTTATTCATAATATTCGAAGCAGTGGAAACGAAGTCTAGTGAATCAGATTAACAGATGTTGACCTCTAACGAAGAGAACCGGCAATGCCTTCTTTAATGAATGTAATATTGGTATTACATTTCATCAATTTCAAGGGTTATTATGCTCTATGACACATGATATCTGTTCATATGCATAGGCGGTATATTAATACTAAACTATTTGTTGTCTTGCTGCTTTTTATATTTCACAAATATATTATATTGAAATAAGAAGAAAGAAGATTGTACTAAGCCAGTAAGACCTTGTAGCACAAGGGAGAAGGAAATAGAGGGGGGACAGCAAGCATGAGGAAAAAAGAAAGAAATGAGGGACAGTTGAAAAGCTGAAAAGGATTGATTCGGGGCCAAAGGGGTACCAAAACCCTTCAAGTATCGGCCACGTCTCTGCCGACAATACCCCCTCACGGGGCTCATTCTCAGTACAAATGCATTGCATTAGAAAAGCAAAAGTATAGCCAGATAATCAGCAACATTCATATACTATGAGATGATTACCTTAAAATTCTTCCTAGCAGCTCCACTTAATTACCTCCACGTCCATGAGGTGCATAAGACAACGTTTTTTAACCCGCCCCGTCTCGACCGATTTTCCACCACTGACCCCCCAATCCCGACCAATTTTGGAAAAAAAAAATTTTTTGGCTCAAACCTCTGCTTTTGGTGAGAAACATCGAAAATTCATAGAGAAATCACTCACCTGAGGTTTAAAATACTCAATACAGGTAGCATTACCCTGTACCTTTCTGGGTTTTCTATCAGGCTGGCTCCAAAGAAAATGAGTTCTATGGGAGGGTAACTATTCCACACCACTCATAAACGGTATTTATTTATTTGGTGTGAATTTATATGTAGTACGAGAGTATATTGGTTTTCACACAGTAATATAGGCAATATAAGCATTGTTTCACTCACCAAACACACCAACATACCTGACCTTTTTTGGTGACATTACCTGATCATCATTTCTAACTGTTTCTTCCTCTAATTCTAAGTAAACTTTGTCCTCCACATTGTCATCGATTGGGGAATCACTCTGGCCCTGACTTTCGTACCGTGGTACGACATGTCTTTACTGGCCAGGTCACTGGTAACAGGTGAATTGCCTAAACAATGGCATGTGGGAGGGGAGGGCATGCAGGATAAGGCATTGTCCCTGCCTGGCATCTTGTAGAGGAAGGTGTCCCGTGTATACGTACCAAAAATCACGCACAAAAATTGAAAATTGTGCAAATAAGGGACTTTGCAATTGATGCATGTTTATATATGTCAACGGGACTGACAGTGACAAAACGTGTGGACGTATATATACGTCAACGGAATGCGGTGACAGGTTAACATCAAACTGAAACTAGGTAAAGAAATATTCAGTTTGAAATTGCAGCACCTAACCAACACCGATCCCTTCCCCAGTGTTTAGAGATGGTAGGAAGGAGAAAATGATGAAGACAGTGGAATGAAGAGGCTACCCAATGGGTGACTAGCATCACTGGCAGCTGTAAGGTTGTTCCTCATCTGAATTCATAATTATGTTGCTTGACGTTTGTCAGTCCCCGGATGTAGGAGAAGTTGTTAAGCTTCCTGTCCACATTCTCGCCTATCAAGCATTAACTGGCGGACTGTTCCCTCATCAGGCACAGTCTGTCAGGCATGACTATGATGTCCAATCTGCTGAGTAGCTGGTCAAGTAGTAAAGTCAACCACTAGTCAGTAGGTGGTTGGCAGCAACTGAGTGCAATATGACAATGCACAATGCAGTTGAAAAGAAAAAACTCAATATAGCATATAAATTGTTGCAATTGTAAAAAAAGAAAACAATGAAGGGTGCAGAAAAACACCGTTGTTAAAAAGGCAACTCTCTGAGGATGGCAAGGTCCTTGCCTCATGCCCGGTGCCAGACCGCTGGGAAATGTCTGATGATTTCTCTCACCTATGGACACTGGCTGTCTGCTGGTTTGCCCATCAAAGTTGCCTCAAAGTGTTCGATGACAGGCTTTAAGGTCATTTGATTGCTTTGATATGTTGCTTCGTTTATTTGTGTATTGCTTACTGGCATCACTGTCGACTACCAGTATGTTTACCGTATGTGATATAGCAGTGAGATGAGCACGGCGCTGATTCCAACACATACAGTATCTCACAACGGTTTTATCTCCTTTTATCTTTTCCAAGAAAATTCATCACAATCATTTAATAGGACATGTTTTTTAATGTGGTGAAAATGAATACAGGGAAGGCATGGTAATCAGTTATGAGGGTTTGTTTTTGCTTAACATACATTGGTCACTAATGTTGATAATGTTTCAGCGCTACTAGCCTATATCTCATCATCGGTAAGCATAGGACAATATCATAATATTTTACAGTAAGTTTATTCTACTAGATCTCATCATTGGTAGGCATAGAATAGAATAATAATATTTTACAGTAAGTATATTTCCTGATAAAATATTCATTCCCCATAACATTATAAAATAATGTTCTCTCCAAAATAACATGTGATCTATATGTGACAAATAAATAATACTACTGTTTCATTCGGAAAACTGTCCAAACGAATATATCATGACATCATCATTGGATGAAATTATTTATTCAAAATATATCTGCCATTTTAATTACTCAATATTTTGTCCAGAGACCATTGCTAGTAATCACATTGTGTAGGCGGTCAGGTAATGATGCCACATGATTGTCAGTGATGTGAGGCTTTCTCCTAAGGACCTCCCACCCCCTCATTATGTGAAGCAACAGTCGCTGTGGTGTCTTTTCCTTGTTGGGCTCCCAAACATTAACAGTATTGGCCCAAACATTCTCAATGGGATTTAGGTCAGAGATCTTGCTAGGCCAAGGCAAAAGTTCTAGGTGGCACTGATCCTCAAACCATGTTCACACAACTCTCACTGTGTGCACGGGACAATTATCGTGCATGAAAATGATGTTCTCAGGATACGGAAGGGTGTATGGCAGACAGTTGACATCATCACCTCCTCTGGTATCTCCAGATACTGCTCAGCCCTGGACCTTCCCTCTATCTCTGTGACATCACCAACACCATGGAGGCCAATTCACCCCCACACGTTACATGTTACATCACCACTCCGTTCCTATGCATAGATGTGCTTCCGAACATAACTATAAAACATTATGTCCTTGTCAGTTTTGATAAATAATACGCATTAATGACTTCATTTTCTATCTTTATACTGGAATATGTATTCCATAAGATTTATTCATTTATTCAATTACACATTACCTGTTTTAAATAAAAATTCTCTCTCTCTCTCTCTCTCTCTCTCTCTCTCTCTCTCTCTCTCCCGTGCCTTGGCCTAGCAACAAATCTGACCTAAATCCCATTAAGAACGTTTGGGCAAATATTGTTAATGTGTGAGAGCCCAACGAGGAAAGGATGCCACAATGACTGTTGCATCACATAATAAGGGAGTGGGAGGTACTCAAGAGGAAGCCTCACATCATTGACAATCATGTGGCATCATAACCTTACCACCTACAAAGTGTGATTACTAGGATTGGTCTCGGGACAAAATATTGAGTGTAAATGAAGTGGCAGATGTATTTTGAATAAATAATTTCATCTAATGATGATGTCATGATATATTCGTTTGGACAGTTTTCTGAATAAAACAGGAGTATTATTTATTTGTCATATATAGATCACACATTATTTTGGAGAGAACATTATTTCATAATGTTATGAGGAATGAATATTTTGTAAGGAAATATACTTACTGTAAATTATTATGAGTTTATTCTATGCCCACCGATGATGAGATCTAGTAGAATAAACTTACTGTAAAATATTATGATTTTGTTCTATGCTTACCGATCATGAGATACAGGCTAGTAGAGTTGAAACATTATCAGGATTAGTGACAAATATATGTTAGACAAAAACAAACCCTCATAACTGATTACCATGCCTTCCCTGTATTCCTTTTCACCACATTAGGAAACATGTCCTATTTACTGATTGCGATGAATTTTCTTGGAAAAGATAAAAGGAGATAAAAGCGTTGTGAGATACTGTGTGTGTTGGAATCAGCGCCGGGCTCACCTCACAGCTATATCGCACACGGTAAATATCCTGGTAATCGATAGTGATGCCGGTAAACAATACACAAATAACCAATGCAACATATCAAAGCAATCATATGATCTTTAAAGCCCGTCATTGAACACTTTGTGGCAACTTTGATGGGCAAACCAGCGGACAGCCAGTGCCAATTGTTGAGTGAAATCATCAGACATTTCCCAGTGGTCTGGCGCCGGGCATGAGCCAAGGACTTTGCCATCCTCAGAAAGTTGCCTCTTTAACAATAGTGTTTTTCTGCACTCTTCATTGTTTTCTTTTTCTACAATTGCAGCAATTTATATGCTATACTGATTTTTTTTTTCTTTTCAACTGTGTTGCACATGGTCATATCGCACTCAATCGCTTCCGACCACCTACCGACTACTGGTGGACTTTGCCTGACCAGTTACTCAGCAGTTTGGACTAACATCACAGTCATGCTTGACAGACTGTGCCTGACGAGGGCATAGTCCGCCAGTTACTGCCCGATAGGCTTAACAACTTCGCCCACATCCGGGGACTGACTCAAGTCAAGCAACGTAATTATGAATTCAGATGAGGAACAACCTCACGGCTGCCAGTGTTAATGAGAGCGTTCGCGCGACTGGAGAAATGCCAGATATCATCGATATTTTAATTTTTCAGATGGAAAAGAAAATCACAAGTCAGGCAGTGACTGAATAGCCTTTTTCATGCATCTAATATTTTGTAAAAATATATAAATATTCTATTTCTTCTCTATAAAACAGTGCTTTGTCAATGCAGCATGAAAAAATATAGTAATAAAAAAATATTTCACAGTTGTTGCAGCCTGGTTTATGGATGCATAGAAATATATATGTATATCTTTAACCAACGATAACAGTTAGTGATAATTCATACTAATACATTAAACTCCCTGAATGTAAGAATAAAACTTAATTCATTTCAAGAAAGCATTTCGGTATTTAGTTGTTGCCTCCGGTACAACAAGTTTTCCAAGCAAACCAAAACAGCTGTGTCTTTACTCGCACTGTGATCTACTCCATCAACTGGCTTGCCTCGTGCGTCTGGCAGCGCTAGGCTTCGATACACTGTAATATTTTGGAGTCTAATAAATACTGAACTATGGATAGACCATATTTGCCATTTTTTGTACAAGTCAGATTATACACGGATGTCATTATTCATATGCTTTTTTTGCTTCTTACAGTCCAAAAACAGTCTTATTGTCAGATACTGTCCTAACCTTCTTAGGGAAGAATATATAAATATACGAATTTTTCGGCGATATTTTGGGTGAAATGGCACAAGTAAGAGTAATTTACATTTTTTTAAAGGTATTTGCTTAAGCAATATCGTAAATATCGATCAGAAAAAGAACACTGAAGTTTAACTAAGACCCCCTTAGCCCGTGAAAACGAAAATGAGACATAGTTTCTGGTGGTGTCTGGCAGATTTTCCACTCAGCGCGAAAGCTCCCATTGACGTTAGTCACTCATTGGGTAGCCTCTTCATTCCATTGTCTTCATCGTTGTCTCTTTCCTAACAAACACTGTGGGAGAGGGATCGGTGTTGGTTAGGGGATGCAAATTAAAACTATTTCGTTACCTAGTCCTGTTTGATACCGGTATTACAGAGCGATGTCTTATGCACCTCATGGACGTGAAAGTAATTAAGTGGAGCTGCTAGGAAGAACTTTAAGGTAATCATCTCATAATATATGAATGTTGCTATTTATCTATATTTTTGCATTTCTAATGCAATGCATTTGTACTGAGAATGAGCCCCGTGAGGGGGTATGGTCTGCAGAGACGTGGGCGATACTTGAAGGGTTTTGGCGACCCTTTGGTCCCGAATCAATCCTTTTCAGCTCTCCAACTGTCCCTCGTTTCCTTATTTTTTCCCTCGTTCTTGCTGTCTCTCTCTATTTCCTTCTCCCTTGAACTACAAGGTCTTACTGGCTTAGTACAATCTTCTTTCTTCTTATTTCAGTATAATTTATTTGGTGAAATATAAAAGGTAGTAAGACAACAAATAGTTTAGTATTAATATACTGCCTATGCATATTAACAGATCTCATGTGTCATAGAGCATAATTACCTTTGAAATTGATGAAATGTAATACCAATAATATATTCATTATAGAAAGCATAGACGGTTCTCTTCGTTAGGGGTCAGCATCTTTTAATCTGATTCACTAGACTTCGTTTCCACTGCTTCGAATATTATGAATAAACGATGCTACCAGCTGACACGCTGCTCTTCTGTGTTATGTTGCCAGTTACGTTTTACAGATTGCTGAATCTTATTACTCTATTATACTCCATGCTCGATCACTAAATACTGTAGCATTCTCTATACATTGATCTGTGCCACTTACTAACCTTGATTTACGGATAATATGATGAGAATATGTGCTTCACCACCACTCAAAAGTTCAGCCAATCACGGTCCACCTTACACAGGCTCTAGGTTCTGAGCGATTCATTCATAAAGATACGTGGACTTACTACATGGAACTGCCAGATGTCTCCATTTACTCCATTAATTTTTCGCACTTTCTACTCGCTCAACTGTACCATCAGTACTAGATGTTATACTAACTAGGCATGGAAATGATACTGATAATATTATGTATCACCCTCCATTCGGCAAAAGCGACCATCCAGTATTGGAACTTCAGGATTCTATGTGACATATTTAACAGTAATGGAAATTACAAAAAGAGCCTTAACTACAAAAAGGGCAACTATCATGACCTAAAGAAATACTTCTTAGAAACAGATTGGAAAGAAGAGCTTAGAGGAAAAGATTTAATTGTTTTTTTTTTTTATAGAAAATTCTGTGAACTTTATGAAGTAGGAGTCCAAAATTACATCCCTCAGCACAAGGAAGCAGAAACGAAAATAAAGAAATTGTTGAATAAAGGATGTAAAAAATCAAAAGAAAAAAGAGACTTGTTGTGGAACAGATACAGAAGACACAATAGTGAGAGGGCTTATAACAACTATAAACAGGCAAGAAACTAATATACAAGAATTAGGAGAGAAGCCCCCAAACATTTTGAGGAAGATATTATAAATAAAAGTAGTGATCAACGAAAGCTATTTTACAGATACATTCGAAGCAAAACCAAAGTAAAAGAGAAAATACAATCCATTACGGATGAAGGGATCTTCTACACGCAAGAGAAAGATATTTGTGAAGCAATAAATAAGAATTTCCAATCAGTTTTTAAAGAAGAAAATAATTTTAAGAGGGATGACATTCAGCATGCATGCCCAAATATATTACCAGATATACAAATATCAAAAGAAGAAATACAGGAGTTGAGTAATTAGACAAAGGAAAAGCAAATGGTCCTGACGAAATTTCATGTTGGGTGCTACATGAATGTGCAAAGGAGTTACTGTACTGTAAATAGACCATTATCTTAAAATTCAAGGAATTCTTGGGTCAAGGTAAACTACCTGATATTTGGAAGAAAGAAACATTGTTCCCTTATTCAAGAAAGGGAACAGACAAACTCCACTTAACTACCGACTAGTATCACGAACCAGTGTTGTAAGATACCGGTACTGCAAAAGCTGATAAGAATAGTTTGGGTAAACCATCTAGAACACAATATGATAACAAAAAGGCAATTTGGTTTCAGAAACGGAGAATCATGTGTTACTAATCTATTAAGCTACTATGACAGAGTTTGCAGAAATATTACAGAAAAGAGAATGGCGGGTGGACAGTATTTTTCTAGATTTCAAGAAAGCATTTGACAGTATTGCACCAAAGGCGTTTATGGAAACTGTACCATCAAGGAGGAATCCGAGGCAATCTGTACTGTTGGATGCAAGATTTTCTCAGAAAAAGGGAAATGAGAACAGTACTAAGGGGAAATTACTTAGCATGGAGGGAAGTGACTAGCAGCGTTCCACGGGGCTCAGTGCTGGCACCAATTATGTTTTTAGTGTATATAAATGACATAGATAGTAACAACGGAAATGAAATCTATCTAAATATGTTTGCTGATGATGCAAAAATACAAACGAGAATTGCTAAACACAGACTCTTGTCAAGAGCTACAAGAAGAATTAAATAAACTTCATGAATGGAGTAATACATGGTAAATGGAATTCAGTGTGGACAAGTGTCATGTAATCTATCTATCTATCTATTGCCAGACACCATAATCCCGTAAGGGGTGACCATTTAAATTTGAGTTATTTGTGTTACGGGGAGGGGCACTAACCCTCCACCAACTCACTTGTTGACACGTAGGGAGCACGTATAGTTTGATTATATGGTTACCACCCAGCGTTGTAAATGGTTTCTTCGCTTACAGGAAACCATTTGGCTTGTCACTCAATGTAAAGCCACCTGTAAAATAAAGAAAAGCAATAAGAAGTGACAGGAAAGATGGGAAAAATAGGAAGAGAGGAGGGCACAAAGTTTGGTAAAAGTAGGAAAAGACCAGATTGGGATTATAAGTAGGAAGTTAAACCCTACACATATCAGAAAGAGAGAAGGACCAATGTGTGATTATCAATAACAGACTCTCTCCGGCTGACCACATCATTGAGAAGGTATGGAACATACACTGCTTAGAAATATGAGAATAGCATTCACATACATAAATGAATACATGCTGAGAAAGATAACATAATTCATTAGACCAACCCTGGAGTATGCATCAACAGTCTGAAATCCTCATCTCACAAAACACATTGATAAGAGTGAAAAAGTTGAAAGGGCCGCTACAAGATGAGTACCAAGCTTAAGGGATCTAAGCAACGAAGAAAGTCTAGAAAAGCTGAATGTGCCAACACTACAGGAGAGAAGGAAACGAGGAAACATCATTATGCTATATAAATTCATATCAGGGAAAGAGAAAATAGATATAAATGAATATATAACCTATGGGGAAGTATCAACAAGAGGACATAAAAAACTGCATAAAAAGAAAGACGATAAAGACGTAAGGAAATTTAGTTTCTCAAATAGGGCAATTGATCAGTGGAATGCACTACCGAATGAAATAGTGTGTGCCAAAACAATTCATAAATTTAAGGTGAGGTATGGTGAAAATGGTTTAAGACACGGCACAGTACGAGCTTGACTCATTCCTGTAAAGATACAGTTAGGTATTAACAAGTAGGTAAGAACATACATACACACACACATACACCTCCTGCACTACTTCCTCCATCATCTGGTCTCAACACAATGGCTTCAGCAATGAAACAGAGCAGCTCTAACAACTCACCCTTTCGCGTCCACACGGTCAACACTGTTTAATGGGTGTGAGAAAGGTAACTGCAAATCCTAAAGCACGTATGTTATTTTTGTCAATCATCGACACACCCTCCTTTTGTAATTTAGTTAAGCATTTGGTCAGTGTGTGTGTGTGTGCGGGGGGTACAAAATAACTTCAAAAGTTTATAACCGACTTTAAACCAAGGTTAGTGGAAGGGTTGAGGGATGCCGCAGGAATAAACCGATTTTTAGAGCAATAGGTCAAGGTCACAGGACCAGGTAATATACTGATATAGCAAAGCAAATCTACGAACTTTTATCCATTTTATATGAAACTTGACTGAAAATGAAGAATTTACTTTTGAGACCAACCAGTCACAGGCCAGTGTGACAGGACAAAGTCAGAGTTCGACCCATGTTTGTGTTTCTGACTAAAATAACTCTAACAGCTTTTATTAGATTTTAACCAAACTTGGGGTGCTGGTTGACTGTCAGCCAAGAGGATTTCTATCACAGGGCAAAGTCAGCTTAAACAGTTTTTTAAATCCTACTTAGACCAAACTTTGTGGAAGAGTTAAGGGTCAGGCGAGAATAAGTTGATTTAGCTTCGAGAACGCTCTGTCAAATATCAAGGTCACAAGGCAAGATCAGCGCTCGACTCGTGTCTGTTTGTGAAGATAATATCTATCTATCTATTGCCAGACGCCTCAATCCCGTTTGGGGTGGCCACAAACAAATCGCCTCCAAGTCGCCCTGTCCCCCGCCATTTCACTGCCCTGCTCCCAACTCACACCCCCCTCTCTCATATACCTCTCCACCCCATCCCTCCATCTCATCCTCGGCCTCCCCCTCCCTCTTCCCCCCTCCACCTCACTCACATACACTCTCTTCGTCAGTCTTTCACCCTCCAACCTCTCCACATGGCCAAACCACCTCAGTGTGTTCCTCATAACGCTTCCTATCACATCCACATCCACACCACAACGCTCCTTTATATCCTCATTCGTCAGCCTGTCTCTCCATGTGACTCCACAGGCTCCTCTTAAATAACTCATTTCCACTGCTCTCACTCTTGACTTGTGTCCTTCCAACAATGTCCAAGCTTCACTTCCGTACGTTAAAGTTGGTATCACAATACTGTCATGTAGTAACTTTTTCACTTCCATGCTCACTTCCCTGTTTCTTATCACTGCTTTCAAGGAACCAGCAACCTTTCTTCCCTGCTGTACCCTTTCAAGCACTTCACCCTCCAAACCTCCATCCTTACTCATCACACTACCCAAGTACTTAAACGTACTCACATATTTGAAGATAATAACTAAAACAATTTTGATCTGATCTGGATTCACCTTTGTGGTCAGTTGAGGATCACCCCAAAGGCTGACCTCTTGTTTTCAAATGCAAGAGGTAAGTGTCATGGTCACATTACAAGGTCAACCTAAACCATTTTTATTCGATGTAGACTAAGCTTTAGGGAGGAGTTCCGGTTAAAATAAGGATGGAGAAGTTCGACCTTCAGAATATTTAGTCAAAGGTCACAAGGGAAGTATAGGTCACTGGGCAAAATCAACTTATACGTATCAGATCTGGTTTGAACGAAATCTGGCAGAAAGATAAAGGGTTCACCTTGGAGATGTGGAACCTTTGTCTCTTATGAAAACCATTTGTACAAATCCTGACATTCCTCAGACAAAGAGCAATATTGCCAGTCAGCAGCAAAAATCAAATACAAGCAAGGTCATCATGCCAAATGTGGACAAAAAAATCCGCATTCTGCTGTGCGCAGGACAGACCAACATGCAGAGTACGGCTATCCTCCAGCAAAATATTATATCATGGTGGTAGTAGTAACAAGAACAAAAAAACAATAACAACAACAACAGTAATAATAATGATAGTAAAAATAATAATAATAATAATAATAATAATAATAACAATAATAATAATAATTATTATTATTGTAATGGTAATAATAAAAATAATAATAATAATAAAAATAATAATAATCTATCTATCTATCTATAGCCCGACGCCCTAATCCCGCAAAGGGTGGCCGCACACAAAACGCCTCCAAGTCACTCTGTCACCCACCATTTGACTCCCCTCCCCCCAACTCACCCCCCCTCCCTCATATACCTCTCAACTCCATCCCTCCACCTCATCCTCGGTCTACCCCTCCCTCTCCCTCCCTCCACCTCACCTACATACACCCTCTTAGTCAGTCTTTCATTCTCCATCCTCTCCACATGTCCAAACCACCTCAGTGTATTTCTCCTAATCTTTTCAACCACATCCACATCTACCCCACAACGTTCCTTCACTTCTTCATTCGTCAACCTGTCCCTCCATGTCACTCCACATGCTCCTCTCAAGTAACTCATTTCCACTGCTCTCACTCTTGACTTGTTCCCCTCTTGCAAGGTCCACGCCTCGCTTCCATACGTCAGGGTAGGGATCACAATACCATCATGCAGTGACTTCTTAACTCCCATACTCACCTCCCTATTTCTCATCACTGCTTTCAGTGTGCCAACAACCTTCCTTCCCTGCTGTACCCTTTCACGTACTTCATCCCCCAAAGTTCCATCCTTACTCATCACACTACCCAAGTACTTGAATGCACTCACATTCTCCATATCCTCACCATCCAACCTCACTGCACACTCTGTGACTTCATTCCTCTCAAACACCATAACTTTACTTTTGTTTATATTAACTTTCAGCTTCCTCCTCCTACACACTGTCCCAAATTCATTCACCAAACCTTGCAACTCCCATTCATCTTCACTCAACAATACTGTATCATCAGCAAACAGCAACACCGGAAGCTTCCAAATCTCACCCTCATTCATTAGGGCCACCCCCACATCCACTGCCCTACCTTGTACCTCCTTTATGACCCCATCCATATATATATTAAACAGCCATGGAGACATTACACACCCCTGTTTCAGTCCCACATTGAGATCAAAGAACTCACTCAGCTCACCATCCACTCGCACCGTAGCCCTAGCTCCCTCGTACATACTCTTAACAGCATATAATAATAATGATAATAATAAGGTATCAGCTTAAACGTGACTGCACTGTTCCAAGCAAGGTTATCAAGATATAACATTCCGCCTGGTAGAAGTCACTTCCGGCTGACACTGTAGCACCAGTCGAGCAGGGCAGTACTCCCAAGGTGGATGGAAAGCTGATGACAGGGAGAGCTGGAGCTCCCGTTTCATCAGCCCTCCGGACTAGGTCCCGACCATCCCCCATTGCTGAACATTTTCAGTGTCTCAGTAACACAGAGCGTAGGCCAGCATGCTCTCCAGTACAAGTTTCTCTAACTATCAACACCAAACCACATGCACAGTACACACGACTCTTCCTTTTCCAAAAAAAAAAAAAAATGGCGTCGAATAACATAGCCTCGGAATCCCCAGGGGGGGAGGACCATAAATGCCCCCACCATCTGTCCCTCTCCCGGTGACGACTAAAGATACCTGGAACCACTGTCTGACTCTCTTCTTCTTCATTTCTGCAACATTCGTGGTCTTTCCTCTAACTTTCACTCTGTTCAGCACCACCTCTCCTTCTCTAAACCTTACCTTCTTTTTCTAACTGAGACTCAGCTGTCTGAGGCAACTGACAGCAGACCCATTTATGTATCCTCCTACTTTCTCTATACTCATTTCAGACCCAAAGGTGGCTGTTGTGTATATATACGCAACAACTTATCTTGCTCTCGTGTTCCTGAACTCGATTCTTCTTAATTCTCTACACTCTGGTTTGGCTTTCATGCCATTCTCCGACTAAATATATCTGCGCTGTTTACTTACCTCCTAATTCTACTATCAAAAATTATTTGCTATCTTACTTCTACGATGGAACACATTCTATCCATTTCTCCTTTCCCTGAAATCTCCATTCTAGGAGATATCAATGTTCACCACCACCTTTGGCTCTCCACTCCTTTCACTGATCCACCTGATGAACAATCCTACACCTTTTCTATCCTTAATGACCTAGACCAGCTTGTACAGCACCCTACCAGTATCCCTGACCGCCTTGGAGAGAGCTCCAACATACTTGACCTCTTCTTTACAACTAATCCTTCTCCAAATTAATTTTTCTCTCCGTTGGGCTCCTCCGATCACAACCTTATCACCTTAACCTGTCCTATCGCTCCGGTACAGCCTGTGGACCCTCCAAAGAAACGTCGTCTGTGGCACTTTGGAGCTGTGGATTGGGAGGCCCTAAGGCAGTACTTCTTTGATTTTCCCTGGAATGATTATTGCTTCCATGGCCAGGAGCCATCTGAGTGTGTCTTGCGCATTACGAAGGTTATTCTTTCAGGCATGGAAGCATACATTCCTTTATCATATCCTCTGACTAATGCACAAAAGCCTTGGTTTAATCACACTTGTTGTAATGCTGTCCGCAACAAGGAGAGGGCCTATAAAAGGTACCGGAGCCATCCCATCTCTGAATCACATCTTTTATACATTTCTTCCCGGAATTGTGCTAAGTCTGTTCTTCGCTCTGCTAAAAATAATTTCATCCGTACTAAATGCTCTAAACTCTCTAACTTCCCGCTCCTTCTGGCACCTTGCCAAAACCCTTCCGAACAACTTTACCTCATCATCCGTCCCTGCTCTTTTCTACTATGATGGCTCTGTAGCTATTTCTTCTACTGATAAAGCATATCTCTTCGCTCAGATTTTCTCCTCCAATTCCACCTTAGACGATTCCGGTGCTGTTCCTCCATCACTTCCCCCCTCTGACTTCCTCATGGCTGACATTAAAATTTCTTCAGCTGATGTATTTTCTGCTATCACAGGCCTCAGTACTAACAAGGCATATGGGCCTGATGGAGTCCCTCCTGTTGTTCTCAAGAACTGTGCTTCTGTGCTTACACCCTGCCTAGGCAAACTCTTTTGCCTTTGTCTGTCAACTTGTACTTTTCCTTCTTGCTAGAAGTTTGCTCTCATTCAGCCAGTCCCAAAGAAGGGTGACCATTCCCAACCCTCTAATTATCGTCCAATTGCTTTAACATCCTGTATCTCAAAAGTTTTCGAGTCTGTTCTTAATAGAAAAATTTTAAAGCATCTTTCCTATCACAATCTTCTTTCTGATCATCAGTATGAGTTCCATTAGGGACGCTCCACAGCAATTTTCTCACTTACCTTTCAGACTCCTGGTCATCCTCCTTTCGGGACTTTGGCGAAAGCTTTGCCATTGCACTTGACATCTCAAAGGCTATCGATCGAGTCTGGCATAAATCTTTAATTTCCAAACTGCCCTCTTACGGTTTCTATCCTTCTGTCTGTGCCTTAATCTCTAGCTTCCTTTCTGGTCGTTCTATAGCCGCTGGTGTAGACGGCCATCGTTCTTCTCCTAGATCTATTAACAGTGGTGTTCCTCAGGGCTCTGTCCTATCACCAACTCTCTTCCTTTTGTTCATCAATGACCTTCTAAGCTGTACATCTAACCCTATCCACTCATACGCTGATGACTCCACCCTTCACCTTTCCATTTGATTCCTGCAACGTCCATCTCAGCAGTTACTTCAACAAACAAGGAATGAGGTTATGGCACACCTAATGTCTGACTTGGCTCGTATCTCTAACTAGGGTAAAAATAATCTGGTTGTTTTTAATGCATCAAAGACTCAGTTTTTGCACCTATCAACCTGACAAAATCTTCCACAGGAATACCCACTAATGTTTAATAATATTCAGCTTAATCCTGCATCATCCTTGAATATGCTTAGGGTTTCATTTACTCGGGACTTATCATGGAAAGATCATATTACATCTCTTGTAAAATCTGCTTCCAAGAGATTGGGTGTGCTAAACCGCCGACTCTGTTCCTTCTTTACCCCTGCACAATTGTTGACTTAATACAGGGATTTTATCCGCCCCTGCGTGGAGTATGTGTGGGGAGGCTCCCCACTTACAGCTCTTCTCAATAGGGTGGAGTCAAAGGCTTTTTGCCTCATTAACTCTCCTCTTCTTACTGACTCCTTGCAACCTCTGTCTCTTTGCCGCACTGTTGCATCTTTATCTCTTTTCTATCTCTACTTCAATGGTCACTGCTCCTCTGAACTGTCTGCATGCATTCCTCCACCTCTACGACGGGTTGTAGCACCCGTCTAACAGCAAACTCTCATCCCTTTTCTGTCCAACTCTTTAATGCAAGAGTTAATCATTACTCACAGTCCTTCATTTATGCAACAGGTCAACTCTGGAACTGTCTCCCTCTGTCTGTATTTCCTGCTTTCTATGATCTCCAGTCTTTCAAACGCAGTGTGTCCAGGCATCTCAAAATGATCGGTTCTTGAATTTGGTTTTCTCTTGCATTTTGTTTTTCTCTTGGAAGGACCAGTTTTGCTGGCTCATTTCCTTTGATTCCTTGTTCCTCACATAAAAAAAAAAAAAAAAAAAAATCTTCTCACACTGGAGATGGTGGGAACCGGTGTAGATCTTGTTGAAGGAATTTTAGAGGTAGAGTGTGCACGTGAACTGAAAACTGAGTAGATTTTTCTCTCTTTATTGGCCACAGAAAGATACAACTGCGACACAGAGCCCAGAGTAAATACATCCCTCTCGTTTGAATGATAAGTGCATTCTCCTCTAGCTGGCCGGATTCCCTGCTCGGAGTGGCCCTAGGTCAGCATAAATACAGAGGTGCGAAACCCCACAGACAGCTGGGATTTATACATGAATTGAAACATCACAACCTTATCGTGAACATTATAGACCTCAATAAAGAAGTATTGATTACATTAAAATATACCAGCAGGGTAAATATTTCCCCTAAGACTTTAAACATATATACAATTCATATTTCTCTATCGCTTTCCCTTTACCCTCGTTGTTTATGATGGAAAATGCTGGGGTTTGCAAATCTAGCGTTCATTTCATTCCCACACCACACTACACTAAAGTGGCATTTGGACTCTTATCTCAACGCTACAAGACATTCTCTCTAAATATGAGTAATATAATGTGTACAGCAGTGACAGACATGCTCCAATGTAAAAAAAAAAAAGGCAGACACCAGAACATTGCTCGGCTACACCTTTTCGACGTCCTTGTCGACGTTGTTGTCCTAACTATCGTGTAGCCTAAGCAATGTGTAGGGTAGCTAACTATGCAGGCAAGTCCGCTTGCAATCCGCGAGTACGGACCCGTGGTTTTAGTGGGTTTTTTATTCGGCCTTGTAGATAGTACCCCCAAACACAAACACAGGACAAGACCACAATAAGTAGAAGACCAATGCCGGGACCAAAATAGGAAGGAGAAAGGTATGAAGGGAGATAGGACAGTACATATGGTTCTAATCAGTCTTGTTCAGGTGGCTGAGGAATTGTATTCTCTTGAGCACATGAGACAGCCTGTTCACATTCAAGGTAGAAACACTGAATGAAGGTGAAAAGGGTCGTAACTGGGATGGGAAGTTCACCGACAAGGCTAGATGGTGCTTCTTAGGTAGAACTGCTATCTCTTTACTGTGCAACTCACAATAATCGGGTGCAACATAGTAACCCTTTACCGTAAGGAACTGGTTTTGTGAGGCACATGTGAGTCTGACATCCTCTGTCTCAGGAAAGAAGAAGTATTGTTTCGCATGTACATGAGCATGGAAAACTGACTTCAACTGAATGGGTTGGAAAGTGCAATGTTACAGTGCAGAGGAAGTGTTTGTGTCCAACAAGGCCATCTTACACTTCTCTACCCCTGACACAATGAAGACAAAATGGAAACCTGGACATACCTTGAGATCAAGAAATGAGGCCTTACACTTCTCAAATTCATCCACAGTCGTTTCTGTTATATATCCTTTGTCATCCAACACAACTAGCACCTCTGGCCCCTCATTCAGAATGACAAGTGTATTGTTAGTAGTAGCAAAAGCGAAAGGAATGAACCGCCATACATGGTATGTTACAGCATTCCTCATAGGTACCAATATCAGGATGCCATCATAGGTCAACTGGGCCTCTAACAATGGGTAATAATACCAAAAAGTGGCGTAAATCCATGCTTCACCATAGCTACATCAAGAGCATTGATTAGTATGTGAGTAGGAAGCAATAAAGCATTAACCCTATTCAAACTTCCATCAATTAAGCCGTCCACCATATTGGCTGCTTGCGACTCCAAAGCAGTGGTTGACTCATCAAGAGCATGTAAGTACTCAGCAATTAACACTAAGTTAGTCAGGGTTGGTAGGTTGGTTTGGATGTTGTTCAAAACTCCTACGAGATGGTTGGTAGTCTTAATTATGCTAGTGAACTCACCTAACTGTTCATACGTGTGTACAATTAGCCTGTTATTTGCCTTAGCCGCCAATGCCAAATCATGCATCTGTCTACCCAATTGCACAACGTCCTTGTCTCGCGCTGTATCAAAGAGCTTTTGAGACAGGATACTTTGGAGATCCACAAGTCCTCTTTTTGTACGTGCATGGACATGCTTGGAAAGATCAGAATTTGAATTAGGTAAAGCGACATGCAATTTAGTAAGCCTGTCTGTGAGCCTATTTATATGTCCAGTCTGAAGTTCAGTTATACCATGCAAGGTTTGTACCAGAGCTTCATTGTCCAAGGTCGTCAACTGTGGGTATCGGCTAAATAACTTGCCAACTTCCGACAGTTGCTGTCTGAGGTGAAACAATTCCTTAAAGACCTCTTTAACAGTATCTGGAGCTTGGAGATATCCATCCATTGGATAATAGATGCATACTGCATCCTCTACCATCACTACCTCTCCAAATGGACTCTTCAGTGTTCCTGGCATCAACGAAGTCGTGTCCGACGTTGTTCCATAGGTCCACTCCAAGCAACGCGAGAGGAGTACAAGTGCGAGCCACATGTCTGTAAGAGAAAATACTCCCTTAATCGCTCTTACTGTGGGATCGTAGCTTGCTGCGATACTCATGGTTTGGGACAGGTATGGATGATGACATAGACTGCAACGAAGACAGAGGGGACAACACATCAGATGATTGGTTAGTCAGGCCTAGCTCTTGACTTAGTGGTTTGATCCTGTCAGCATGTACTGCTCCTGAGTTCCATTAGCATCATCCCTTATTCGATAAGTATGTCCACGCACATGTTCCACAATGGTATATGGTCCATGGAACTTAGGTTTGAGCTTGGAAGTTCTCTAAGGGTTGTTGATCATAATCTTCTGGCTTATCTCCAACGTCTGTTTTTGACTACCTTTGTGTTGTTTCACCATCATCTCCTCTCTTGGGGCTTTTAATCTTTTTCATACTTCACTATGTATGTGTTGGAACTTTGCAAGCTGGACTTTGGCATAAATCTCTTGATTATACACTGGGAAAGGAAGTCCAGCCAGCAAATCGTAGAGTAACACCTTCTCCTCTCCATAAAGGATATAATAAGGAGATTTCCCTGTTGACGAATTTTCTGAGGAGTTGATATCCACCTCTACATGTGGTAACCAGTCTTGCCAGTCCTCTTGTGAGTTTATCGCTGGTCTGAAGACTTCCAGTATCTTCCTGTTTGTCCTCTCCATTAGGCCATTGCTCTTAGGACTGTAAGGCGTAATAATGACTTGCTTTACCCCATATGTACGACAGAGTTCCTCTAACACTTGGTTACGAAATTCCCTTTCATTATCGTTGAGCAATACCTTGGGTTTAGAGTATGGACAAATCACTGAGGTTACAAAAGCATGGGCCACCTCCTCTGCTATTTTCGTCTGTAAAGGTGTTAAAACAGTGAATCACAAAAAATGGTCCACTGCCACCAAGACATAACTTGAGCCTTGATGACTCCTTGGCAAAGCTAAGAGATGAGTGGAGACTGTATCCCACGGTTTTTCCAGTAGGGGATATTCCAAAATGGGAGTCAGAGGTATCGTCGTTCCTCGCATTTCTGCGCACTTGACACATTGGCTAGCGTGGGCTTTTATGTCCTTCCTCGTGGTCGACCAAAAGTATTTCTTTCTTGCCTCACGTATGCATCCGTCGCATCCGGGATGACCCGGTTGAGGTACGTCATGAACCAACTGTAACACGGCTCGCTGTAGTGTAGTAGGAACAACCAACTGTTACAAAGTGTCCTTCCCTGGGCACTGCTTATACAAAAGGCCCCGTTGAAGATGGAAGTGAGTCATCGGTACCGGAAGTTCAGGTAGACAAGACTTGTCGCCAGACTCCAAGGCATAGATGACTTGAGACCACATCGTATCCTTACGTTGTTCAGCTTTTATCATGTCCAGAGAATACCCAGAAAGAGGGATATCCTCAGATATGGCAGCAGCAATGTTTCTACTCAGCACCTTGGCAATGACATTTTTTCGGCCTGGTAAATATCTGACCTTTGGGTCAAACTCCATTACTTTGCTGAACCAATGAGCGATCTTATCATACAAGTTCTTCCCCTTAAACAAGTCGCGTATGGGTGCATGGTGCCGTTAAAACAATTATCCGGTACCCGAAGATGATATCCCAGAAATGTCGTAATACCCACACGACTGCTAGTGTCTCCAAATGTGTCGCCGAATAATTCTTTTCTGGGGGTCTTAGTGCCCTACTGGCATACACAATGGTGTGCATTTTGTCTTCCTCATCCTTTTGCTGTAGCACCGCTCCCAGTTCCAAACTGAGGCGTCTGTGCACAGGTAAAAAGTTTGAGTATAACCAGGAAACGCTAACACGGGTGCCTCTGTCATGGCTTTCTTGAGGTCACTGAAGCTCTTCTGTTCCGATGGTCCCCAGTGCCATGCAACATCCTTCTTAAGTAGCATCGTCAATGGTGATGCGATAGCAGCATAATTTTGGACAAAGCTCTTGTAGAAACCAGTGAGCCCTAGGAATGAGCGAACATCATCCTTGGACTTGAGTGTAAGGAAATTTACCATGGCTGTAACCTTATCCAGCAGAGCCTTGATGCCACTGCCATCAACTAAGTGCCCTAGAAATCTAACATTTGGCTTTAGAAAATTGCACTTCGATAGCTTGATTTTCAGACCCGCGGATCCTAAGGTTTCCATCCGTCATTTTTACTTATTAAAATGAGTGTCCTTGTCTTTGCCCACAATTTTTAAGTCATCTAGATACGCAGGACGCCCTGCCCAATCATGTCACCAAACAACTGATTTATCATCCTCTGAAATGTCAAAGGAGCATTATTCAGTCCAAAAGGCATCCGGAGAAATTCAAAGTGCCCACGGTGAGTGCTAAAGGCAGTGATGGGATGCAACTCTTTGGTCAGCTCCACCTGCCAATACCCTGACACTAGATCCAGGCAGGTGAACATGGTATTTCCTTTACCCAAGGGTCTCAGAGATGCGGAATCGGGTAGCGATCCGATATGGTTACCTTGTTCACTTACCAAAAATCCACAACAGGTCTCACACTACAGTTCTTTTTAGGCACTAGAAAGAGTGGCGCATTCCAAGGTGAGGAAGAAGGCTGAATGACTTCATCATGAAGCATCTTTTCAACTTCTTCCACTGCTTTCCATTGGTTGTGTGGTGGACGGTATGCAGGCACATATATCGGATTTGTACCGGGGCATAACCCAATATAATGCTTCACCTGGTCCATCCTACCCAGCGGTTCTCCAGGAAGTGCCACTACATTGGAGAATTCTTTAAGAAGTGCTAGCTACCACGTTTTATGGGCAACATTATCTGTTACCTTCATGTATTGTTCTAGCAGCTTTCCTCTCCCATTACGTGTTGGTTTCAACTGAGTCGTTGTTTGTGATGTTACTACAGGAGAGATCACTGGTACGTCGTTGACTTCCTTTAATGGGACACCATAGGACATCAAGTTGCCTATATAACAACCATCTCTGAGCTTAACTGCGTCACCACTCATATTTGCGATGAAGAGGGGCGTCTTTTGGTCTGGCCTGACACTACTCAGGGTGGACTCCAGCGACAATGCCCTATGTTTTACAGTCTCTGGTAAACATGCCACATCAGTTCCCTCCGACACATCAGGTACTCAGACAGGAATTTTGGAGACAGTTCGACTGGGTAAGTGGTGATCCCCACTCACTATAGCCCTGACCTGCTTCCAATCCATACCCTCTGTTTCATGTGCATCTGGGGACTCCCTTGATGCTTCGCTTGTCGGGGTCACAACTGCTTGAACGGCTCGTGATTGGATGCCAGTCCCAGCTTGCGTTCTGAGGGATTAAGGCCTACAAACACCTTTCCAGTGAAGGAAATACAATGTCTCTGAGGACGTATAATCATGTTATGCTCCTCCATGGATTCAAAGCCCAATAACCCATCAGCTGGCAAAGGGAAATCCTCAACCACATAAAATGTAGCATGAAACACAGGAGATCGTTTATCTGCCCTCAGTGTCAACGGTACATGGCTTATGATCTTCATTTTACTCCATGTCACACCTGTCAAAATGACATCAGGTGCTGACAACATCCAACTGGCTTGAGGCATCAAACGTTTGAGCCTCTCCAACGCTTTACTAGATATAATGTTTGCACATGTCCCTGTGTCCACTATCAGAGACACCTGGCCTTTCCCTATGATCCAAGGTATCGGGAACAAATCCACCTTTTTAATAGCTGTCATACATGCATCGGTGGATTGTACGATTTTATTTACTTTTGTATGCGACTCTGAGCTTTCCCCAGATTAATCTGGTTGCCAAGTTTTTCCTGATTGGCAAGAACAATTGAGCAATAGTCCGTAGAATGAGGACACCGCCCATGGATAACACATCATCGATGTACCTTTGGCTTTTTAGCCTTGGCTTGATTAAGATAAGTGGTTGCCATATTAGGTTCATGCCATGCAGGAGGAACTTTCACCAGAGTTTGCATGCCAATACTGTTAGTAATCATGCCCCATGGATTAGCAGAAGGATCCTGGGTTTGCATGCCAATACTGTTAGTATTTATGTCCCGTGGATTAGCACAAAGATCCTGGGTTTACATGCCAATACTGTAAGTATTCATGCCCCATGGATTAGCACAAAGCTCCTGGGTTTGCATGCCAATACTGTTAGTATTCATGCCCCATGGATTAGCTCAAAGATCCTGGGTTTGCATGCCAATACTGTTAGTATTCATGCCCCATGGATTAGCATCAGGAACATTAGCAAATTAATGGTCTTGTCCTTGCTGTCCACAGGTTAATGGTGAACTGAACATCCCTGAGGTGTAAGTGGGTGTGTGAATGGTTGCATTGCTAGCAGAGATTACTGGACGTTGAGTATCCTGAGTGACCACGGGTGCTGTTGCAGCCTGTTCAGCTTCCACAGTCTCTTCACTAGCAGTACCCTCATTAGCAAGACTAGTGGCCATTTTGGACCTAACTGAACTTTCAGGAACTGTAGAATAAGAATGACCAGAATGCAAATGTAAAGTGTTCAAGTCCCCACTATCCAGTTCCTTAGAAGTGTTCTGACTATCTTCATCCCCAATATGTCCCTCACTACATAAAGTTTGGATGCTCTTAACCTCTTAACCACGGGGCATCACTTTCATGATGCTTGGGAGCAAGGGATCATACCACGGGGCGTCGCTTTTGTGATTCTGTGTTATTTTGAATTCACCCGGGCTTCCAAGTGGTGGCTTGTATCATCTATCAGTACTGCCAATGTCCAACACTAGTCAGCACTCCTAATCTCATCTGTACTCCCATCCATTGTTGACAATTTAGCCATTTCTCCCCGTTCTTGACTCCCCTCCCTACCCCCCCTCCATTACCCTATCCTCCCGCCTGCCCGGCCGTGCTACGCTAAGTATGTCTTCCCTGGAATTTTTCACTGATTTCATCCATTGAAATAAGCCCTATGCCCTATTCTTATACCAAATAATATATACAAGAAAGGAAGAAGGTAAGTGAGAGTGCCATACACCTGGAATTGGCTAATTATCACAACACCTCACGTGCACTCGTTCGCTAATTTTCGCTGTTTATTTCCCCTTGAAATATGCCGTATAATCTATTTTCGTAATAAATATACATATAAGGAGGGAAGGCAGAAGCCTAAGTGATATTTACATTCACCCGGATCTACCTAATTTATAATGTATTGTCTAGATTTCCTGCCAATCATTTCACTGCTATATATTAGCTGCTGTCAAGAGGCTAACGCTGGCAGTAATACATTTCCCTAGGTAGGCCACCACCCCGGCCCACCCTTATCAGTTCACTCTCATCTTCCAATGTGGAGGTACGTCTGTTTGCTCTTGCTAACGTCAGGGACTTTTTTCACCCCCATGCAAAGGGCCCTGTGACCTTTACCCCCTACTAAACCTCGTGTGGAAAGAGGTAAAGGGCTGACAATTGATAAAAGAGTGACTACGACCTTTCTATTGAGTAAAACAGTGCAAGTGGAATTGTAAATAATGTGTAAATAATGTGTAAACAGCAAGTGAAAGTAATGAATGTAAATATATGTGAACAGTGGAAAATAGTTTTATAAGTTATTTCAAGTGACAGTGCATAACAAAGTGTAAATAAAATAGAAATGTAAATAACGTAAATAAAATAGAGAACGTAAATACAAATGTAAATGAGTAGTATTATAAGAATACGAGTATATACCCTAGGAGTAATGAAAGTGAAAGTTTCACTCTAGCATGTCTGAATACTATGAGTTATGAGAGTGAAGGTGAAAGTGACACTCACTCTCAATGCTAGTATACAGGACGAGAAAGTGAATGCTACATCTTTTACTGAAAGAAATTGAATCCCTACAGTGACAATAAACTACTACTACTGAAGGAAACTTATGGATAAAGACTGTAGATATAAATATAAGTGTTATATAGTAATAGAAATATAAAGTGTGAGGGGTTTTATGAATAATAAATGACAGAATACCAACAGCGAATTAGCGCAAGTGGGAAGGTCATACGCGCTCGTAATTTTCACTGCTTTCACAGTGGTTTTTATTTGGAGTATGGAACCCAAACTACTTGATAATCATAGAGTAATGTTTATAGTGTTAATATCTGGCTGTGGTAATCATATTACGGGTTGTCGGGGAGTGTAAAGTGGAGACTTCGTTACCCAACTTCAGAGGTCTCCACAAGTCCTACGGTACTCGACGAAGGCTCAACAAACATCCCAGGAGAAAGCTGAAGGTATGTGCCATATGCATATTTAATTTTAATATTCTAGGACTAATAACTGATTTCTGGCAAATATTTTTTGAGTCTGTCGGAGCCCGAATAACCCCGCTGAAGACACAAAACATTAGGAAACATGCCCGCGGTGTAAGGGTTAACCAAAGTCTCAGTCCAAAGTCTCAATCCACTCACAAAAGTCTGAGCCATATTCACTAGACTCTGCATCCTTCGTGGTTGGTTTGTCTGAATCTCCCCTTAATATTCACCCCCACTTCTTCACTGTATCCCTCTAACCTTGTCAGAATTTTTCCCTTCTCAGTCATAGGAAAAATTAAACTGACACAAATAGATTAGTTATGGCTTTCAGCAATAGACAATGGGACACAGACAAGATGTACAGAAAATGTATCTATTTAGGGGAAACTGAGAAACCTTTATTTTTACACATATTACCTAACTGACATGTGCTGCTTAAAAAGTGTGTCTGAAGGTTCACTGTGCATGTACACTACCTAGGTGTCAGATGATGCTGAAGCTTCCAGTACATTTATACTGCAAGTCCAAACACTCCGCCAGGTTTCTTCTCCAACCACGTGACGATCCTCTGCCCACGGTGGTCCTCAAGTGACTGCGAGACGCCACACCACGCCAAAAAGCCCACACACCAGACACTCGCCCTGCCTGACTCCAGCCTCCATGCCCAGAGTTGCCAGATGTGTCTAGATGATACCACCCTTCACCGCACTGGCCTCAGTGAGCTGATATCTCGCACACACCAGAGCAAGATAATTGCCAGTTCGCGCTTGAAGGTAGAAATATCTCACTTAGGCAGAGATAGAGAGAGAACGAGATTAACTACTCTGATATATCTGCTCCACTTACTCGCTCCGCAGTTAGTCCCTTTGCAACAGGAAAGTAAGATATTCAGTTTCACCTGCAGGATTGTGAGCAGTTGCAAGAGGTTTCACTGCACAAATTCCTTTAGCACCTTTTCGTATCCCAGCACTGAACACCAATATTATGTATTGGCTTGTAGGAATTCCTCAACTAGTCACTAATATATCAGCTTATTGGAATCCCACTGCTGCCACCAATTTTTATATAAGCTTAGACGTGACTGCACTGTTCCAAGCAAGGTTATCAAGATATAACGTTTCTCCTATCGAAGTCACTTCCGGCTGACACTCTTCACCAAATGTCTTCTCACACTGGAGATGGTGGGAACTGGTGTAGATCCTATTGAAGGAATGGTAGAGGTAGCATGTGCAGGTGAACTGAAAACTGAGCAGATTTATCTCTCTTTATTGGCCACAGAAATATACAACTGCGACACAGAGAGAGCCCAGAGTATATACGTCCCTCTCATTTGAATGATAAGTGCATTCTCATCTAGCTGGCCGGCTTCCCCACTGGGAGTGGCCCTAGGTCATCATAAATACAGAGGTGCCAAACCCCACAGACAACTGGGATTTATACATGAACAGAAGCATCACAACTTTATCATGCACCTTATACACCTCAATAAAGTAGTATTGATTACATTAAAATGTACCAACAGGGTAAATATTTCCCCTTAGACTTTAAACTTATATACAATTTATGTTTCTCTATCGCCTTCCCTTTACCCTTGTTGTTTATGATAGAAAGTGCTGAGCTTTGCAAGTCTAGCACTCATTTCATTCCCATACCACACTACACAAAAGTGGCATTTGGACTCTTATCTCAATGCTAAAACACATTTACTCTAAATATGAATAATATAATGTGTACAGCAGTGACAGACATGCTCCAATGTGCAAAAAAATGTCAGACACTAGAACAATAATAATAATAATTGCCGATGCTAAATATACGAGGGGAAAATACACACACACACACACACACACACACACACACACACACACACACACACACACACAGAAAGAGAGAGAGAGAGAGAGAGAGAGAGAGAGAGAGAGAGAGAGAGAGAGAATGAAACTAAATAAAAATTAAAAATAATAAAAGGTAAAAAAATGTATTCAAAATATGAATATATATATATATATATATATATATATATATATTTAATAAGTGGTACCAGGCACAACAAACCTTGCCTGACAGCAGTTATTTCATTGCTGTTAAATATTTAATTGTTACCACCATTTATTGTCAGTATACAATTAACCCGCTGTGTGCCAGTGCCATTTTAAAACAGTCTGACATAATTGCGCGGCCAGTGCCAGTGCCGTTTTAAAACAGTCTAAAATAAAAAAAAATTCACTGTGACTGCATTTTTCAAGATTTGCAGGTAAAAAATAGCAGGCATGTAAGGTAACTGCTCCTCTACCATCCCCCAGGCTGTCAAGGCCATACATTCACTCGCTCCCCCCCTCATGCTCGCTCTGCCTCACTCTGCCTGTGTGCCTCACCCAGTGCTGTACATAGTGAAGGCATTTTGTTAATATTTTCCTGTAAGTGTAAGCTGTAAATATTTTCTTATAAGTGTAAGGACTATACAGTAAAGTCAAGTTGTAAATACCTTCTTGTAAGTGCCAGGACTGTACATAATGAAGTCAGGTTGTACCTATCTTCAGTAAGTGTAAGATAATGCATTCACAGTGAGAAAGACACGAAAATTGTGACAGATGCTGAAGTAATAAGTAATCAGAAAATTGTACAGAACATTGCTATACCTTCCCGGCATAAATACCTGAGAATACCTTATATAGAAAACGGCTCTCTCTCACATACGTAGTGAGCGACTATACCTGTATATGAGTATGCCAGACTAAATAAAACCCATTTTCGAGCCTCAGTCAGCATTTTAACGGCGAAATTCTTTGTTTCCACATCAAAAACTATCATTTTAGCCCCCCCAAAAAAGGGCGAGAAATGGCCAGCACTGGGGTGACCCATAGGGCTAAAAATAGCCGGCACGCTGCGGGTTAAAGTCTAATGTAATGATGCAAATGTTTTCAAGTTACGTCATCTGAAAATCTGTGATCTTGCATTTGACCTTTCAAGGTCACTCAAGGTCAAAGGTCATGATGCCAGACGAAAGCCCTTAAGAGACTTTCTGTATTGATAATAGTAAATATATCTTCAACGAGTTATAGCCTCCTGGATATCCGTGACCTTGAGTTTGACCTTTCAAAGTCACATAGTCAAAGGTCATGGTACCATTTAAAACCCATATGGGATTTCTTTTATATGGATAATAGTAAATATCTTTCTGTCTTCAACGAGGTTCAAGTTATGGCCTCCTGAATATCCGTGACATTGAGATTGACTATTTACTGTAGAGTCACTCGAGGTCAAAGGTCTTGGTGCCAAATGAAAGCCCATATTACGAGTTCCTGTATGTTCTTAATAGTGAATATCTTCTACTGGTTTCAAGCTATAGTCCTTTGAAAACCCATGTCTTTGATTTTGACCTTTCAGAGTCACTGGACTACCTCCAAAATTTAATCACTTTATGGAAGGGACCAGTGCCCACATATCCTGAAAGTTTCGTGCAATTTCATTCAACCGATTTTCCGTAATGTTCCTAACAAACAAACGAACAAAAACAATATCTCGCCGGACTCCTTCCTCGCGAGGTAATTAAGATATCTTCATTTTATCAGGGCTCAGGTGTGCTTCGGCTCAGGTGATTATGGTTTGACTATTTGGCATGTGACACTGCCATGGCTCTCCTATTCTTCCTTCTTTCCTTACATCCCTCCTTTCCTTTCTCCTTTCCTTTCTTGCATTACTTATCTTCATATCTTCTCTTTTTCTTATCTTCCGTTTTTTTTTTTTTTTAATTCGCTCTCTCACTGTACTCCTCCATTTGCTCCTTCGTTCATTTATTCTTCCTTGTTCTCCTTTCTTTCCTTTTCCACTCAAGCCTGATTACCTGACCTACAACACACTCTTTCGGTATATCCGTACTTCCTTCTTTATTGCCTTTCCTTCCCTAAATCTTAAGCCTGATTTCCCCTTCTACAATACACTGATTTAGCCTTCCTTTTTTTTTTTTTTTTTTCATCTTCCACTCGTCCTTTCCTTCTTCTTTCTGTCGTCCTTCCATGTTTTCCTTCTTTCACTTTCCTCCTTTCCATCACTTTCTCTCTCCAGTTTGAACATGTGCATTACCACACAAGTTTAGCCTTTCTTCCTCGACCAGTCCCTCTTCTCATCCCCCCTACTTCTATCTACGTATTCTTTCCTCTCCCCCTGTTCTCTTCCCTCACTAACCTTTCCTTTCACCCCCAGTTTCTTACCTCTTTCCCTCCCCTCCGTCTCTCTCTCTCTCTCTCTCTCTCTCTCTCTCTCTCTCTCTCTTTCTCTCTTCTTTGCTCCCCGTACCGCTCTTTCCTCTTCCTTTTCCCTCTTATGTCCCTCCTTTTATTTTTCTCCCATTCCCATTCCTTTTGTACTTTCTCTTCCCTGCCCTCCTTAACTTCTTATTCCTTTTCTCTCCTTGTCTTTCCTCTTTTTCCTCCTTCTCGCCATCCTTCTCTCTCTTATCCCCTATCTCCTTGTCACTCATCCTTCCCAATATTCTTCTGTTCCCTTTCTCTCTCTCCAGGCACTGCCGTTGGTACATTGGTCAGCATATCCAGCCTGCAACTGGATAAGCCCGAGTGCGATTCTGGGATTGGTCGGTTTTGGACAAAGTTTATTCCCCATGATCCTATTCACTGAGAAGTACAGGCTGGGGATCGGGTTGGAAATTCAATTGTGGGGTGTCGCACTTAACAGGGTTAGCATTGATACTGTACATAAGCAGGAGGATGACAGACTGACAGGCAAACAGACAGATGGATAAAAGATAAACATACAGATACTCGTCGATTCAGATAGGCAGATTGACGATAGATAGACACAAATACTGAGAGACAGACCGATAGATAAACAGACAGACAGACAGACTTACAGATAGAGATAGAAAGATAGACAGACCTACAGATAGAGACAGATTGACAGACAGACAGATAAATAGATAGGTACAGACATTCTAAATTATACAGTATTCAGACAGACAGACAGAGATAGATACAGACAATCAGACAGACAAACATTTCAACACACACACACACACACACACACACACACACACACGCATATGTGTGTGTGTATAACTATGTATCTATCTATGTATGATTATATATATATATATATATATATATATATATATATATATATATATATATATATATATATATATATATACCCTCGCGTTCAGTACGCGTTTGTCCAGTACAATTCTCGTCCAGTACGGACTGCAAAAAAATATATAATTTATTACTGTAGTACGGATTTGTTACGCTAGTACTGATCGGCTGCGCAAAGTAGGCCTAGGCCAAATCTGAGTAGTTCTTCTTTAGTACTAACGTGCTGTGTCCAGTACTACTACCCATGCGCGAACGGGAAGATGGCCAACAAGAAGGAATGTTTCCCCAGTACTGCCGCGCCAGTCCAGTACGCCTTCCTCGTGACTCGTAACGTGTGCCAGTCAAATTTTAGTATTGCACTTCCCCCTGATGACGAAGACGATGTGTTAGTGTGTGACTATGAGGGATTTATGAAGGAGGTTGAGGCAGAGAGGCCTCCTCAGGATCCTGAAGGCCCTCCTCCAGGGGGTCAGTAGGACCTCCTACAGCCTTGAAAATCCCTCACCCCTTACCCCCCCAAGCCCATCACCACTCACCTTAAAGGCTGGTAAATACTTAGTTGTGTCAAAATATAGTAAAGATGAATTGGAGGGCGGGACTTTTTCAAGGCTTGTCTGACATTATTTATTTTTCCCACAAGGTTTGTTGTTTCTCCAGTACGGATTTAGTCCAGTACAGTAGCAGCCTACTGTCTGACTAAAATACCGCACTGGATGCGAGGGTACTTAGAGAGAGAGAGAGAGAGAGAGAGAGAGAGAGAGAGAAATGGATAGTGATAACAGTGCCTGACTTTTATCCAGAAGTCTCCGGTTCGATTCCCGTTCAGGGGCGTAAAAAGCATTTGTACAGTCACCCTAAGAAGTAATGGCGGAGTACCCAATTGTCGGTCAGCGATGATGCACATACTCCTTATATCTTTACAAGGTGAAACCTGTTATGTACAATTGTTACAGAAAACAGTAAGTAAACGTCAAACTACCAGTACATTTCAAAAATATAGGAAGCATTGCGTTTGTTACGGTAACAGAAAATCCTAAACTAAACTATTTGAAATTTCAGAACTATCGCTCAGGGACAGTGAAGAATAATTTGCGGAGTTCATATCAAGTGTGGTGGCGCAATAATTTTTAGTAGCATAAGACTGAGGAGACTCAATAAAGAAATAAAATTTTGCCATTATTATTTATAAAATAATTTCGCTTGCAATACTTGGGAATAATATAAAGTAATTTATTTCCGTTTCCGCTTTCTCCATGGTTGACGACAGAAAGCGGGAAAGCGTCTTAAGTTAGTATGACTATTTTAAATGGTTCGATCAACAAGCACTAAAGGTGATAACTTTTACTCAAAGACATGCAGGTATTACACTGCATTTAGCCACTTTCCCATTAAGAAAACTCTCTAGAAAGATTAATATATAGGTCAATGAATGAAATATAAAGAAAGAATCTCGGAAATTAGCCGAGAGTCGGAGCTCCTTGGAGAATGTCAACTTTGTCAACCTAGTATCCTCAGTGCATAAACGACTGACAAGAGTAATCAGCTGTAGAGGTTCACAAACAAATTTATTGAGTTCAAACCTTCAGAGTCAGCATTTTTAGTTAACCAGGATGTAGTGGTTTGTTTAAAATGAAATATGTTACAATATACCCGTAAACTCATGTTTTAGTCCTCTTTATTGCCTAATGCAAAAGTATAAAATCTCATACCTCCTCACAACTGAATATAAGTTTGCATCACTGGGAATAAAGTAGCTACTTATAACTATTATAAGCGAGAAGACAAGGAGTAAAGGCAGAATAGTCTCGCTGCTACCGTAGGTAGGGAATTACTCGTATTACTACGAACAATTTCATTGTTGTGGCATCTTTATTGTTGCTGTATCATCACCATAGCATTTGAAAATAAGACTGTATTGCAGCACAAGAATTTTCCGAAACTGGTCTTCGAAAATAGAGCATTTGTATTTGAAATCGTGGGAAGCAAATACATCAGGAACACAGGGTTGTACTACGTACCTCTCGCAGAGTAATATATTACATATTCGTTCAAGTCGGGAAACTTATCTAGGTGTTAACTTCTAATATATCACTGCCTCATGTTATTCATTTTGCATAATTGTTATTGTGATATAGTATATGTTTTGATATGACGTGATGAAGGCACATAATTTTTATCTTGTATTCACTAAGTTTTCATTGAATGTATGGCGGTGCCGAGTGATCGAACCAATCTGAAACTCTGCCATCAATTCTTGGGGCGACTGAACACACGCGTATAATATGTCTAATTTACAAAGAGGCTCGTGGTGTGTCTTGGATAGATTAAAACTACTCTGTCACTTGCCGAGTTGCGTGGGGCTGAGCAATAATCCTAATGTGTTATGACTGAAATATATCCTCTTACAATGGATTTACCTGCGTCGTCAAAAAATTCAGGTGGTTCTGTTTTAATCACACCATGGTGTAGTGGTAACAGGGCCTAACATTTTATCTAGAAGTCTCGGGTTCGATTCCCGGTCAGGAGCGTAAAAAACATTTGTACACACGCGTGGGATGTGTCTCCAATATTTAGATAGATAGATAGACAGACAGTTAGTTAGCTAGCCAACTCGATGGAAAGTTAGCTGTCCAACTATTCATGTATTTGGTTGCTAAATATTCCTCTCCATAATAACTGTGCCAGCAAGTATACAGCATGTCTTTTGTTAATTAAGGTATGTGTCCAGGTAAGGCATCTTAGCACCCGGTGGTGGAAGCCTGGTATGTTGTGGTTAATGAAACGTACCGTGCCACAGAGCCAGTTCCCACCCTTCTTTCAAGGATGTCACCTGTTGCTCTGTCTCCCTGCTTTACCCTGTTTACCAGGAGTTTGGTTAATAGTGTTTATTTATGTTAACTAGGCTGATAGTTTGGTTCTTTTGTAGCTATTTTTCCCAATCTTAGAAGAAGAACACGACCACACATTATTTCAAATTTTGTCAGTAGTACTTCTCGGTGACCAGCACCAAAATCTAGCGTTAATTAAATGAGAGCATACCATTCAAAATAGAGAGAGAGGGCAATTTTATGCCTAGTTATTATGAACAAACTATAGATGAAGTTGGCTTATAACATTTAGTACAAAGATGTCTCTCAGTGTCAGTTTTGCTGCCACTAGAGTCGGTTTGCTTTCATCTGACAGAACTGGGCAACGGCCACAACCTAAATACTAAGTTGTGGTTGCATGGCACTCTGTGAACCTTGATTATGAAACATGAATGATTGTCCTTGGTTACTAGTCAAAATTATACTCCAGTCTTACTGCTCTTGGACATCAAATGAGCTGAAAAGTCTGAGAGATCTTTGTCAGGTTAAAACAAACCAGATATAGACATTTATATTCAACCAGTACAAACATGTTATAGTGGAGATGATGCAAACCGTCCACTCACAAACCCATTCAGCTTAACCCCATGAATACCATGACGCACATTTTTACTCTTGTTATATCCAAATGATTTTAATCAGCCTATGAGAAATATTTTGAACTGGAGGGGTTAGCTCAAGGTTGGCGCACTAAGGGCACATTGTTGGTGCTAGGAACGCAGTTGTATTTTATACTTTGCTCAGCAACGACTGTTGGCATCTGACCATATCCTATTTTTTTTTTTTTTTAAATAACGGAACAGAGGAAGGAAAAACAAATGACTAAAAAAAAAAAATAGTCCATACACCAGATTACTGGTGTCCTCTATTCATAAAACATGTAACAGTTAGACTTGAACAGCTGTAGGTTGAAGTTTGGAGTGAAACAACTCTGGGGAAGCGAGTTCCAAAGAGATGCAGTTCGGGGAATGGAAGAATTCTGATAGGCAGAAGTTCTGCAATATGGCTGAGTGACATTCCAGTCATGAGTGCTACCAGATCCCAGCGTAGCACGAAGGAAGGCATGGAGAGGTGGCACCATGGACGCAACTTCGTCTGAGCATTTGCCATAAAAATATCTGTAAAATAATGCAACGGAGGCAACATTCCTTCTTACTTGTAGGGGAGGTAGTTTATTTGTAATGGCAGGGTTGTTAATAATTCTAACAGCCTTGTTCTGAATTTTGTTTAGTTTTTTAATGCAACCTCTCCACAACCATTCCACAAGGGTGAGCAATATTCAAGCTGAGAGCGCAGATGACTCATATAAATTATTGCTAACTGCTCATCAGTGAAGAAGTTACGGACTCTGTACATTAATCCAAGTTTCTTTGAGGCGGTTTTAGCAAGTGATCTAACATGAGAGGTCCAGCTGAGGGCATTGTTAAGTGAGACGCCGAGAATTTCAATACTTTTGTCGATGGGAATATTAGTAGTACTGAAGGTAATATAAGAATCCGGCAATATCAAATCGTATCATATTCCCGTTTAGTTTTGGGTCTAAAGGAGCTTACATTACTTTGGTTAACACCAAATGTTATTTGTACTCTGGTAAATAAATATTATATTAATTCCAGCTGAAACTAACTCAACGGTACCTTAAGGAATATATTACGATTCAAGTGGTAGGTTAAGGTATTATTTGGTTTCTGCGTGCACAAGTTAAAAATCTTGAGTTAGACATAGCCATAATCAATTTCTTCAGTTCTGTCGATTAATAAAATCACTGAGTAAAATCGTGTGCTATAACTGCGACTTAATGAAACAGACGTCATCGTTGTGAGGGTATTGGGGGGAGTGCAACAGTGGTCCTTGCTCATCTGAACGTGAAATCGGTGAACTGCAGGCCATAGTTGTCCTTCTTCCACAGGTCACCATCCTCCTACTGGAGGGCAGACCGGGCACTAAGGGATGTTTGTACGTTCTGAGACTAAAGACTACCAAACCCGTCACACATCACCACCTGATATAACAGCGATAATAACAACAACTAGCATATCAGAGAGTGCCATACCTCAACCAATGCCAATAAATTTTAAGATGTGTTGGTGCAATACCTCTTCCGTACCAGTCGAACACCTTTGCGGTCTGACATAGTCAATTAGGTAATTCAGCGATCTTATCCTGTCCTGTTGGGTAATCTCCCAGATCGCATACCTCTGCTAACGCCAATGATATTTATAATTTATTCGTGCAACTCGATCTGGATCAACGTCAAAATCTAATCAACTCTTTCTTAAACCACTGCCCATTTACCTACGAGACTTCATTGAAATTGGATAATGGCTTTTTGAGATATCCTGTCCAAAAGCAGACAGACATACACGAAAAAATACATAAGCCCCCTCACCTTCACTGGTGGAGATATTAGTGATGACAATGATAATAATAATAGCTGGTTTGTTCTTATATGATGGAACTTGGCCACTCCTATTGCAGAAATATCAAGTCGTGGTAGCATGAGATGTGTTAAACAGTATTTATGAAGTATTAACTGAACTTTCTTGCTTATTAAGTAAATTAGTACTTCATGTCTGACTGCAGAGGGCCATTAATGAAGAAAGGTTAATGTTCTCTGTCACGTGAGAATAAACGCACTCTACACAGGAAGCACTGCGCTCACCACAGTTGCCACTGCTAAATCTATCTATCTATCTATATACCTAGGCTGCTTCCCCCAAGGAAAGGGAGGTAGCCGAGACAGGACGACTCACTCTCCATTTACTCATCCATTCAAACACATTCATTCGCATCTTAGCCCCAAAGGGGAGAACGGACAGATCCTCACCGCATCACACCGCACAAGGGTCAACTGCGCAATGTAATCAGTGACATCCACAGCAGGGCCCGACAGCAGAACTGGTTTACCCCTGCCACATCATTACAGACCCATCCCCTTACCCGCACCTGACCTGACTAGCTGATCAGACCAAATGCGGGAGAATATCCCCTCAGGGCTGCGTCATCACTTATTCATTCACAATTTCTCTCCATTTATTTCTGTCACGCACAGCCACTCTTCCTTGCTCAACAGACATCCCTCTCGCATCCAGCGCTCTCTTCACACTGTCCATCCATCCTATTCGTGGTCTTCCTCTCAGTCTTACACCTCTCACATCAGATCTAGTTATCTTCTTCACCAATCGATCATTATCCATTCTCTCCATATGCCCAAACCATTGCAACACCCTCTGCTCAACTCTACCAGCCATCTCCCGAACAACTCCAGTTCTCCTTCGCACTTCATCATTTCGCACTCGATCCATACGCGTCACTCCACACATACTCCTCAGACATCTCATCTCCATTACATTCAAACTTTTCCTCACTGCTACACCCATATTCCATGTGTCAGCCCCATATAATGCAGTCGGTACCACAACACCCTCATACAGCCTTCTCTTTACATCCATTCTAAGCGAACGACATTTAAACACTTTTTTCATTCCTCCCAGCACCTTTCCTACTTCATTTATTCTAAACTTCACTTCTGCATCTATTCTTCCATCCACAGCAATATGTGACCCTAGATATTTAAAACAATCTACCTCCTCAAGCAACTCACCATTCAAAACTATATTCATCCCCCTACCATCTATCAACCTCGTACACTTCATCACTTTACTCTTATTCTCATTTACTTTCAATTTCCTCCTTTCACACACCCTTCCAAACTCCTCTACCAACTGTCTCAATCTCTCCTCTGAATCAGTCACCAGTGCAGTATCATCTGCAAACAGCAGCTGCTTCAGATTCCACTCTCCTCCATCAACATTTACCAGACTCAGACCACCTAAAACTCTTGCATTCACCTCCCTTACAACACCATCCATGTAAATATTAAACAACCAAGGCGACATCACACATCCCTGTCGCAGCCCCACTCTCACGGGAAACCAATCACTCACAGCATTTCCCACTCTTACACACGCTCTACTATTTACATAAAAACTTTTCACCCCTTTTAGTAACCTACCATCAAGTCCATACAATCTTAAAACAGTCCACAAAGCCTCCCTATCAATTCTATCATACGCTTTCTCTAAATCCATAAATGCCCAAAACACATCCTTGCCTTTCGCTAAATACTTTTCACACACTTGTCTCACAGCAAACACCTGATCAACGCATCCCCTCCCTTTCCTAAAGCCACACTGCTCATCACTAATCACTCCCTCTGTACCCTCTCTAACTCTCATAATTTACACTCTACCATACATTTTACCTACAACACTCAACAGACTTATACCCCTAAAGCTAGTACATTCATACTTATCACCCTTGCCTTTATACAACGGGACCACACAAGCACTTGCCCAGTCAATTGGCACCATACCTTTCTCAAAGCACACATTCAATAATCTTACTAACCAGTCAACAATAGTCACTCCACCACCCTTCAGGCATTCCACAGCACACCCATCCATACCTGCAGCTTTCCCTGTTTTCATCTCCTTTACTGCCTTCTCCACTTCCTCCTTCGTGATCAAAGAATCATTCAACTCTCCCAACACATTTATTCCTTGCACCCTTCTATCTGCCACAATCTCAGCCACCCTTTCCTCCTCTACATTTAACAATCTTTCAAAATACTCTGCCCATCTCTTCCTTACTGCATCCATCTCAATTAACATCCTTCCATCCTCTGCTTTTACTCGTTCTTCCTTCCCAGACTCTCCCTTTCGCACCCTTTTCACCTCCTTCCAAAACATTTTCTTATTCTGTTGAAAATTCTCTGTCAGCCGCCTACCCCACCTCTCATCTGCTGCCACTTTAGCATCACGCACAGCCCTTCTCGCTCTATTCCTCTTTTCCTTATACCTTTCATATGACAACTCATCCTTCCTCTGCAGCCACATTTCATATGCACGTCTCTTCTCAGCCACAGCCATACTTACTTCCTCGCACCACCATTCACTTCCTTTTCTTACACCACGACCCACACGTCTCACACCACACACCTCTTCTGCATGCCCCACCACAGCACTCTTGAACAACTGCCATTCCTCCTCCACGCTGCCATTTTCCCGATCTTTCACTGCGTTCCACTCATCTTTCAATTTCTCCTGATACTCTATCTTTTTCTCTCTTTTATCCAACTCACTCACTTTCAAAACCTCCCTGCCACACCTAACCCTCCTAGCTCTCACCCATCTCTTACCTACTCTTAACTTTCCCTCCACCAGGTAGTGGTCAGACTTACCTCCACCCTCCCCTCTCAGAACTCTCACATCCAACAATCTTCCTATTACATTCCTAGACACAACCACATAGTCCATCAAGGCTCTATCAACAACCCTTCCACCCTCCTGTCTCACCCATGTATACTTATAAATATCTTTCTTCTCAAACAGCGTATTCCCAATTACCATCTCTCGCTCAACACACATCGCTATCATTCGTTCCCCATTTTCATTTCTTCCAGGCACACCATGCATACCAACTACGCCTTCAACTGCTACATTTCCCACTCTAGCATTCAGATCTCCCATCATTACCACATTCACATTCGCTCCAAAATTCTGCAGACACTCATCAACATTATTCCAGAAAGACTCCCTCTCTTGTTCATCCCTTTCACTACCAGGCCCATATGCACTCACAAACACCCACAACTCACGTTCAAATTTCGCTTTCACCCACATCAGTCTCGATGACACCTCCTTCCATTCAATCACACACTGCTGTACTTCCGGACTCACTAACAAGGCCACACCTTCTCTTGCCCTTCCTCTATCAACACCTGATAATCTTCCATTCACACTTCCAAACATAGATTCCCCCTTCCCTTTCATCTTGGTTTCACTCAAAGCTAACACATCCAACTTTCTTCTCACAAACATTCTCCCAATCTCCTTCCTTTTAGCCTCAATTGTACTACATCCACGCACATTCATAGACCCAATCTTCAGGGTACGGGGATAACTCCATCCCCCATCCCTTTCTCTGGCCTGTCTCTTTTTAGGAACTAAAAAACAGAGGAGAGGGTCCCTAGTCCCCTCACCCCGCCCCTTTTAGTCGCCTTTTACGACACGCAGGGAATACGGTGGCAGTATTCTTCCTAACACAACCTGGCCGCAGAGTAGTAGTACCACCCCATAGTGCGGCCAGGTTGTGTCCCCCCCGCCACACAATGACAATTTCGAAATACATTATATGAACTCATATCTCCACTGAGATTAATGTTGCGGTCAGCCATTGACCTATTTTCTATGTGAATGTTCTAGGCTATGAATAAAATTGCATATACTCCCATATTGCTGCCGGGAAGTTTAGGTGTCCTAAGCTAGGCCACTGCAGCGGAGAAGTCATCAAATATCCCTGTAGCCATGGCAGTATTAATCCGTTCTGGTGAAGGACGTCACATTAGTTTAACCCTTGCTGACGACACACAGTTTTGCACAACTTAGGAGACCCCCATCGCTCAGGAAGGATTAATGAGGGTTATATCTACAGTAACTTCTCCAGTTCATAAACTTTCCGTTCAGGTTAACCAAATCGTCTGAAGACAAAATATAATGTAAATGGTTTGCCACAGTGAAGAGGTAAAGTAAAAAACGACGGCTGAGGGTTTTTTGTACCTAATCCTGAAAAAGGTCTGGCGATTTTACTCACCACAGGGTAACCCATGTACTTGTATATTGTATTCTTCTTACCATCAGATGGTTTTATTCACATTAGGATAGGCTTAATGGCGAAGAGATACCTGAAACCTATACTTCATCCTTCTCGATCAGTAAGTCTCTCGAGAGGTAAATAAAAGCGTCTGGTGATAATAAAAATTATTGCAGGTATAACAATAAGAGTCATAACCAAAACAAGAAATCCTAATAATAAGTCTATCTCTATCTATATACCTAGGTTGCTTCCCCCAAGGAAAGGGAGGTAGCCGAGACAGGACGACACACTCCCCATTTACTCATCCATTCAAACACATTCATTCGCATCTTAGTCCCAAAGGGGAGAACGGAGAGATCTTCACCGCACCAACCACACAAGGGTCAACTGCGCAATGCAATCAGTGACATCCACAGCAGGGCCCGACAGCAGAACTGGTTTACCTCTGCCACATCATAACAGACCCATCCCCTTACCCGCACCTGACCTGACTAGCTGATCCGACCAAATGCGGGAGAATATCCCCTCAGGACTGCGTCATCACTTATTCATTCACAATGTCTCTCCATTTATTTCTGTCACGCACAGCCACTCTTCCTTGCTCAACAGACATCCCTCTCGCATCCAGGTCTCTCTTCACACTGTCCATCCATCCTATTCGTGATCTTCCTCTCAGCCTTACACCTCTCACATCAGATCTAGTTATCTTTTTCACCAATCGCTCATTATCCATTCTCTCCATATGCCCAAACCATCGCAACACCCTCTGCTCAACTCTACCAGCCATCTCCTGAACAACTCCAGTTCTCCTTCGCACTTCATCATTTCGCACCCGATCCATACGCGTCACTCCACACATACTCCTCAGACACCTCATCTCCATTACATTCAAACTTTTCCTCTCTGCTACACCCATATTCCATATAAAAATATAACAAAACTAAAGTTACGCATTAAAGACAATACTAAAATGACCAAAAAAAAATACCACACTAAAACAATAATTTACACTCTTCCTTACACTTTTTCCCCCCACATTGGGATGCGGTGAGGAAGTGTCAAGAAAAAAAAAGAATGGGGTGCCACAAGAGGGGGAACTATCAACAAAATGTCCGGCAAAATGGGTCAGATACTTGTTCACACACAATTCCGTTCCCCGGAAAAATGAAAAACGAATAATAAAAAAGAGAAAACAGACTCAGAAAAATCCAATAATAGGATGACAAATAACTGGAATTGAACTAACGTAAACGTTTGCAAGAATGCCTTCATGAAATTCATAAAAGACTATATCCTCCAAAGTACAGTAAAACCTCTGAACAAAAATGCAACAAAAACCCAGTCTAGTTCTGAAAGGGAGACCAAAAAACAAATGCAACAGCAATGTCGCAACCGAGGAGCCACAAACAATAAAAATGTATGACAACAAAAATTGCCTAACCCTACCCATTGCAGGTATAGTGTCAAAAAGTCGTAATTTTAAATTTTCGTATTCCTTTCACTACAATGACCTATTTTTCGACTATATTCTTTCTATTTACAGACGATATTACCGTACTTATCAATTGAGCAGTTAATAATTATATTTTTTAATTATTATCTCCACCCACCTGATACACTGATCTGGAGGAGTTAAGAATCAAAAAAAAAAAAAAAAAATGTAGGTCATGGCAGTGAAGCGCTTGGGTTGTGGATAAGCTTACATGTTAAAATGTTGTCTTCACTTATACTACAGCCAAACACTGCACTGTCAATCAGAGTGAATTTTGATGTGACGAAATACGAAACACAAAGCGATACGTGATTAAAATTTGCTTAATAAGGACACTTCTTTATCCTGAAAATGGTTAATATCGTTTGAAAATACGTTTTCAGGTTTATCCTGTCATCAAATAAATCAAAGAAAATGAAAGACACTGGTAACCAAACTATGGTTAGTTCAGCTTAACATGATGGAGATTTACGTCCATTTCCAGGTCATTTTTGGTAGTTCAGTGGTATTGTAAGACAATACTGCGGCTCCACATCCTTTCAACAACACTTCTTCATGACTAGTAACACTTTACTACTAAACTTGTGGCACAGCTCAGTCCAGAATAAGACAATACAACACCGTAAATCCTCTCCATAGCACTTCTTCGTGACTAGCAACATATTCTAGTGTTACTGTCTTGTTACAATTCAGTGGCTGAATAACACAACGTCTCGAAATCCCTTCCATATCACTTCTTCAAAGTTCGTGGGGTGAGGTGCAGGAGTGACAGGATTTTTGCTATTAAATGTACAGTTTCGGACAAAAATGTTGATACAGATCATTATGATAAATAGCGAGACAATCAGCTATGACTTTTGAAGTCCAGTGAGACGAATTTCGTAATATAACAAACTATTTAAAAATCACGATAGAGTTTCATAGACATTCGACTGAAAAATGGAACGAAATTATTGTCCCAACTGTTGAGTGGAGGTCAAAATGTTGTTTACATCTCTCTGGTCAGTATTAGAATCAAATAACTAACCAGCATGAATAAAAGAGACAAGTACTCCAGCTTTCAGTCTTACTCACACAATCCTTGAGCTAACTGATCCATACTCACTTATGTTTTTCATTCACCTCTTGCACACAGCAACACATACACCCTAATCTCCCCTCTCATTCTCACTTACTGCCGCAAATACGCTCGCTTTATATATTGTTCTCTGAGAGAGGAATACACTCATCATTATTCCAGCAATCCGAATCCGAGTATTATCAATAAGTCGATTTTTTACAGCTGAAAGACACGCTTGTCACAATTCAAGCTATCTGCATATTATTATTATTATTATTATTAGTAGTAGTAGTAGTAGTAGTAGTAGTAGTATTACTGAAACGATTTTATTTAGCTGACGGAAAGATTTGCTTATCTCAGTCACAGCCAACCAAATTTTCTCCTTTATACAATTGTATTACGCTGCTAGAAACGTAAATAATAATAATAAAACTGATATACGTGTCGGAGTTCGAATCATCAGGGTCACATTCAGTCGAACGATTATATTCATGTACGCTTTTAACCCATGGATGTAGTTACCTTTCGACGATTATATCAGGTGAGACAAATTCTAATACCTGTCATCTCTGTAGGCATCCATGTCACATCCCGTCACACACTGGCTCACCATGTCCAGGTGCAGTTCACAGGCCCCAGAGATTGACTTATGTATGCAGGTGGTGGAGAAGAGGGAGGGAGATGGGGGAGGAAGAGAATGAGAAGGCAGGAGAAGGGGGAAATGGAGCAAGAGAGAGGAGAGGACTCGTACAGAGGGATAGAAGGAGGAATGGAAAGGATGAAGGTAAATGAGAAACTCAAGGCGGGAGAAAGGGAAGGAAAATGAGAAAATGGGAGGGTGGAGGTTTGGGGAGGAGAATGATGAAGCAAGAGAATGGAAAGGACGTAGAGAAGAGTGAAAAAAAATAACGTGGAGAATGGGAAGTATGAGAAGAGAAATGAGAAAACTGGAGAATGGAGACAGGCAGTGGATGAAAGGAAAGAGATATAAAAGAAGGAGGATGAGATAGGAGGAAAGAATGGAGGAAGAAATGGAGAAAAAAGGTGGTAAGAGAGAATTAGGGAACATTAGGGAAGAAGATTGCACGAGGAAGAGAGACAACCGAGAAAAGCAGAAGAAGAAATGCAGTGGAGGAGAGGAGAAAGGGGTAAGAGGGAGGAGACACAGAGAGATGGAGAAAAGTAGGGAAGAGGGAGAGTGAAGAGGAAGCCCGAGAGATTGATTTATTAATGGACTGAGTCCTAGGCAGCAGAATCTATTAAACTGTTCACGTTGCATGTCAGTTGCAAAGGGCAGAGGGAGTGAAGGGAACGAGGAAGAGGTAGGATGTCTGAGAATGCTGGAATCGAACTCTCCAAAATGGTTTGATAGCAATTGTGCTAGAGCAATGGCCCAAAAGATATTAGCATATAACTCTTACTTAAAATCAAAGACATCTGAATCACTGTCAATTTAGAATTGCTAGAAACCATGCAAAGGCAGTAAAAAATATCACCAAATCAAACTTCCTTGAAAACTAAACATCAAAACTACTATACAGCCCTAATGACAATAGAATATTCTGGTCAGCTCTCAGTTCTTTCAACAATAACTTTAACAAGTCATCACCCATTCCCCCACTAAAATATTCAGACGGTAACATTACAAATGACCCGCGTGGTAGCCTAAAGCGAATATCCTTGTCAGTACATTTGCCAGAAATTCTGCCTTACAGGATGTCAGCGAGAACGTCCCTGTACTAGAACTTGACTTCCGAAATTATTCCACTTAAAATACAGACTAGATACGTAAACTCCATCCTAGACAACTTACCAACCAACAAGTTCCAGGCCTAGATGGAATTCCTCCAAATGTTTTGAAAAAGTGACCAGAACTTGTTTCTGTTCTTGCCAAACTATTTCGACTATGCATACATACTTCTTCATTTCAAAATTCATGGAAAGAAGTCAATATCCACCCAATTCCGAAGAAAGGAAGTTCGTCTGTCCCCTCTGATTATAGACCAACAGCTATCACATAGTCTCTTGATAAAGAATTTGATATTATGATTAATAAGCACACTGTTAAACACCTGCATCCAGTAACATAAATGGTGATAGACAATGTTTTTTTTGCCTGGAAAGGCGATCACTGATGTACTCAGCCTGCTGACTCATATCATTCATCAGTCAATCAATTATCAGGGGAAAACTCATGCAGATGCTCATGATATTTCTAAAGCTTTCGACAGAGTTTGGCATCGTTCCCTGCAATCCAAACTCCCCTGCTATGGACTAACGTCTTTTGTTCCTCTGATTTCCTCATATCTCAGCGAAAGAAAAATAAGAGTAAAAGTAGATGATGTATGTTCCAATTTCCACTCAATTAACGCCAGTGAGCCACAAGGATCAGTTCTGGCACTAACCATACTCCTAGTTCATATTAATCATCTCTTATCTGTCACCCACAATCCCATCCATTCATATGCAGATGACTCAACACTTCACAGTCCATTCACACTCAAACACCCATTCACAAAGTTTAGTATCTGCAACTCTGAACTTAGTGCAGCCATCTCCATAAATCAAGACATCTAAAATCAGTGAATGGGGGCGAAATAACCTTGTCTCATTTAATGCTAGTAAAACCAAATATATACAGTTTGCTAATAGACAGATATACCCAGCTACGTATATTACCTTCAATGCTATAAATATTCTCCATAAGTATTGAAATTCTCAGTGTTTCACAAAACAATGCCCTCAGCTGGACCTTTCATGTTAGATCACTTGTTAAAACTACCTCAAAGGAACTTGGATTTTTGGACAGAGTCCGTAACTTCTTCACTGATGAGCATTTAGCTATAATTTATAAGAGTCATGTGCACTCTCATCTTGAATATTGCTCACCCTTGTGTAATGCATGTGAAGAGGTTGCACTAAAACAACTAGACAAAATTCAGAACAAAGCTGTTGGAATTATTAATAACCCTGCTATTACAAATAAACTACCTCCCCTACAAGTAAGAAGGAACGTTGCCTCCCTTGCATTATTTTACAGATACTTTCATGGCAAATGTTCAGACAATGTTCCGTCCATTGTGCCACCTTTCCATGGCTTCCAGTGTGTTACACGGGCATCTGGTAGCGCTCATGACTGGAATGTCACGTTGTCATACTGCAAAACTTCTATAGGAATTGTTTTATTCCCCGAACTGCATCTGTCTGGAGCTCGCTTCCTCGGAGTTGTTTCCCCCAAAACTTTGACCTACAGCTGTTCAAGTCCAACTGTTACAGATTTTTTTATGAATGGAGGACGCCAGTAATCTGGAGTGTGGATTATTATCTTTTTTAATTCATTTGTTTTTCTTTCCTCTGTTCTGTCGTTAAAGAAAAAAAAATGTTGGGAGGGGGATCACAGATTTAACTACAAAAGCGCTCAGAAAGCTCATACCTCCACCAATGTCTTATTAAAGGATCCAGATCTGGATCCATGGATATAAGGTCCGGATCCGGATCCACACTAAAATTTAATCAATTCTTCCTTGGTCAGTCCTCCACTTTTCCACAATATTTCATTGAAATTCTTTGAGATCTTTTAGAGATATTGTGCGAGACTCCCCCAAATTTAGTAATTTCTTCCTCAGCCCATGGCCCACCCTTCCACAAAATTTCATCAAGATCCGTTCATAACTTTTTGAGTGATCCCGGATCCGGATCCGCCCCAAAATTTAATCAATTCTTTCTTGGTTCGTGGCCCACCTATACCAAATTTCACTGAAATTCAGTGAGAACTTTTGAAGATATTGTGCTGGATACTCTGCATCAGGATACGGATCATTTCTTCCATGGTCAATGGTTCACCTTTCAAAAATTTAATCAAAATCAGTTCATAACTTTTTAAGTAATCCTGCTAACAGACAGACAAACAAACAAACAAACGCGGGGTAAAACAAACCCTCCTTGGCGGAGGTAATAATACTCTTTTTTTTATTCCTCCCACCAGGTTAATTACATTATAATTACATGCCCAAATGCAGATAAGCCGCATTCTCGATAACTCAGCAGACTTTGTAGCACATTTTCATTTCCGAATTATTGAGCACATTACTGCAGAAAAACTGTAAACAGATTTTCTAAATTACATATAATGCCATATGAATTTATTTAGCTAAGACACACTCACTGCTACCTTATGTTTAACATCAGTAAGACTGCATCATGAGCGACAACAAACGGGATAGTTATTGGGACCCACTCAGTTCATTTGTAACATCTGTGTATCTATGTATACATATGTATGTTTTTATATATGTACATATGTTAATAAAAAATACTTCAGTGATTCCTGTTCCTATCTGGAGCTAAACTGGCAGAAACATCATCTGTAAATATGGTTAGATCTGATTTTAACTCCGGGTAGATGGAGCAATCGCAGGTGACTGGTGGAGGTCAACGTGCAGGATGCAGCGTTATCTCATTAATGCTTGATGCCATTAAAAAAAAAAAAATAAAACAAATAAAACATATACTCTGTGTGTTGGGATGTAAAGAAGTGGCAATTCTAGATCGATTAGATGTTAAGGATAAACTTGAGGGTGAAGCGTAGCTGTTTTCTCTGAGTACCCTCTCCAGTATACATTTAATTCACGCCTTGCTACATAACTCTATCCATCAGTACCTCCCTTTAGGTAATCATACCCGGTATATTCTTACATTTCTGGTTCTTATATACTCATACCGTTGTGGCGATGTATGTAATTCCATCCATTTTGTTTTTCTATAATCTTCCCATTCAGGATATTCAATGTCATTTCTTCTCGGAACTCCTAAACTACGACGATTTATCTTCTAATTCAACCTTGCTGTCTACAGTTGATATTATTGAGTTTAGGAGAAACATTTTCTAACTAGAAGACTTAAATGCAGCCTTCATTTGTCTCATAATTATCAGGGTGCTCTTGAGCTGAATAAAACCGTCAAGTAACAGCAAATATGCTGTAAAAAAGAAATTTAGTTCTTGAGCTGAAGGGTTTTAGGCTATGATACCGTAAGTCATTCCATTGTCCAAGTTGTTTGACAACCACTTCACAGATGTAGCCCATACTGCACTTCGTTTGTTCTTGCTACCTTCACACGATGTGATTCAATTAAGGAGAGAACTTTCGAACCGAATGATCTCGCACAAATTCTGCCGTTCAGGCCATGACGTGTAATTTCGTCCTTAAGACTAGTAGCTGCAATCTCTACGATTACTTATTCAATCCCCTCCCTCGGGCTGAAGAAATTCAGTTATCCCTATGTGGTCATTTTCATTAAGCATTACAGGCTGAGGGCACAAACTATTCATTTCATTACTAGAGGAATCGATGAAACTCAAGGACGACTTTTCCAATTATGAGGATTACAACATTTTATAATCACCTCAGTACGAGAGGCGTTTCCTTGAGAGAATAAAATCGCCCGGAGGCAGCAACAATAAACCAAATAAATACGTTCTCTGACTAAGGACGTTAACTGATTTAAGTTCACCACTCAGTGCATTGTATACTAGCAAGGGTACTCGTAGTTTTCCTGAAAAAAAAAAAAAAAAAAAAAAAAAATGTGCATATCGGCATTGCCTGGGACCCTGGTTGTCCACTTCCTCTGTGGGAGACGACTCCCGGGGTCCAGTTTTACTGAACCTACATTAATCCCATTCCTTCAGGGATATAATCCTAATGGGTCTATTTTCCCACTACCTGTTCAGAGAGTTATGCATCATCCTCAGTTTCCATAAGGGATATATATATATATATATATATATATATATATATATATATACTACAGACTACAAGGCGAAATTATTCGCTGTTAATGGTCTAAAGTAAGAGATACAGTGAAGCAACTGGGTATTATCGTAAATCAAGTCATCCTTGCTGTGGCTGGTTTCAGATGGCTTTGGTTTAAACCATTACCTTCGATAATTGAGAAATCTGATATCTATGAAAGATTTATATGAGGCAAGAAGTGAAGCGACTGGAGTAAACCGTAAATCAACAAGGCCTATTAATGGAATACTGAAGACTATTTTCGTGAATGAACACTTTTATGTGCTTCAGATATTACTGCAAAAAATTCGAAGCTTGCTTTTCCCTTCCCGATTTAGATCTTAACCTGCCTCGTCCTATTGACGTACTTATGTGCCTGAACATTTTGTCACTGTGACTCCCGTTGATGTTTATAATGCCCTACAATTGAAGGGTCCGTCATTTGCACGTTTTTCAAAGTTCTCGCGTGAGTTTTGGTACGTATACATGGGACACCTTCCTCTACCCGAGACCAGGCAGGGACAATGCCTTACCCTGCATGACCTCCTCCCCTACCCCTGCACGCCATTGTCTCAACAGCTCACCTGTTACAAGTGACCTGGCCAGTAAAGACGTGTCGCATCACGGTACGAAATTCAAGGTGAGAGTGATTCCCGAATAGATTACAATGTGGAGGACAAAGTTTACGTAGCACCAGAGGAAGAAACAATCAGACGTGATGAGGAGGTAACGTTGCCAAGGAAGGTGCGGTATGTTGTGATTGGTGAGTGAAATAATGCTTATATCGCCTATATTACTGTGTGAAAACCAATATACTCTTGTACTACATGTAAATTCGCAGCAAATAAATAAATCTTTACCTATTCTGAGTGGTTTGGAGTAGTTACCCCTCCCATAGAAAACGTCTTTTCTGGAGCCTGGCTCGAGAGAACACGGTGCCAGGTGATAGAAGGGTCACCTGTACCAGGCATTTCTAAACTCAGGTGAGCACTGTCTCTCTGAATTTTCGATGTTTCTCATAAAAAGCGGAGGTTTTAGCAAAAATAAATAAATAAATAAATAAATAAAAAGTATGCTGGGATTAGGGGGGGAGGTCATTGGTGAAAAGTCTGCCGGGAGGTAGTGGGTTAAGCATACGGACATTAACACCGTTTTGTCTGTAAGTCTTATTTGTTGTTAGTTTTATTTTATCCTGACGAAACTGGAAAGCTCCAACAAGTAGAATATTAAGTCATTGTTGCATAAAATTTTAATTGCTTTAGTTATGAGACTGGAATGAGTCTTCTTTATTACCACAATCTGTTTATTATTATCTTATGGAACTGGACCACTCCCGCAGCTTTTTTACTACAGTGAGTCAGGGCTGCATGAAATTTGACAAACATCGGTTAGGATATAAAAATAAGTCCCCTTGGTTACTAGTCACTACAACCCTCCAATCTGGCAACACTTGGCCATCAACTAACCTGCATGGAATTGGGATCTTCCATTACTTACCACAAATGCCCTATAGTAGTTTAATATTTATTCGCACACGATTATAGCGCTTCAAAGTAACTTCGTGCACCGATTCTCAGGCAATTCTACTCCCAACCCCATTTCTGTGTGTGTGTGTGTGTGTGTGTGTGTGTGTGTGTGTGTGTGTGTGTGTGTGTGTGTGTGTGTGTGTGTGTGTTTTAGTACGATTAAATATGACCATGTACTGCCAAACACAACCAGTCACAAAGAGGCATGGCCAACAACTACCAAGTGCAACCAAGCCACGATCAATCAAGGCCAACCACAACCATCCACGAACAAGCAGAACTAACCAGTAACCACACCATAACTAGACACGACCAACCATAACCAACCACTCCCAAGCCGCGACCAAATATCATTAACCAAGAAAAAACACGATCAGCCAGGAACAAATACGTATAAATGTGACCCTTGATGACAAAGAAGTCTAAAACAGCTATGATAAACAACGACCAAACTCGAGGAAACACGACAGAATACTGTCAAAATCAACCAAGACGAAATATGACCAACCAAAACTGAACGGCCACATACTACCCACCACGACTTTACAACTACCAAATTCAACCTGCCATGATCAATCAAAAACAACCTCAGTTAAATACGACCAAACCACGACCGTCCACGACCAAACACTATATCAATATCCAAACACAATAACCAATCTCCACCAGCCATCGGCAAAAACTGTCAGACACGACCAAGCCACAACCAAACCACGACTAAACATGACTAACCACTAGGATACCTGACAAACCACAGCCTATTAAGACTAACCATGACTACGTTCGACAGACACTACTAACCACGACCAAACCACGACCAAATCAAGAGGAACCACGACAAAAAGCGACCTCGAACAACGATTGAGGAAGTTTCCCTATATTGAAATCCTTCCATTTCAACTCCAGGCTTCCTCCATTCTGTCATTCTCTCGAAGGAAAGTGCCAGGTAGATGGCTTTAATGGCTTGTGTTTCCCACGTGTCTATAAGTGAGTTCAAGGAGAGTTGGTTCCCGTCCCCGGAAAACAACTAACTCTAAAGACAAATACAATGCCTCGGACTAGAACCGATCAACAGGTGACGGCCAAGGACCGTACAAAGGACATAGTGCAGATTTCAACATGGAATGTGAGGAATGAGAATGATTGGGTGAAAGAGATGAAGAGATTGTCCATGTGTCTGAGGATGCCAAAGCAGATATATGTGGATTGACTGAGACCAAATGGAGAGGTGAGAGTTTGAGGGAGTGGGAATATGAATTGGGTATATGTGCATGAGTAGGTGAGAACGAAAGGGCAAAGGAGGGTGTATGTATTGTTGTGTGCAACAAATGGAAGGTGAATATATGAGAGTATCGATCAGTTGGTTCAAGAACTGTGTGGGTAAGATTGAAAATAGAAAATCAAGCATGGGCAATTGTGTGTGTGTATGTGCCAACAAAAGTGGACTGTACCACCAGTCGATCAGGGCAGTACTCCCAAGGTGGATGGAAAGCTGATGACGGAGAACTGAAACTCCCGTTTCATCAGCCCTCGGGACTAGTTCCTGACCATTCCCCTTTGCTGAACCTTTTCAATGTCTCAGTAACACAGAGAGTAGGTCAGAATGCTCTCCAATACATGTTTCTCTAACTGTCAGCACAAAACTACATGCACAGTACACACTACACATCCTTTTCAAAGTTAAAAAAATAAACATGGCTGCAACAAATCAGGCCTCGGAGTCCCCAGGGGGAGGGGGACCATAAATTCCCCCACCATCTGCCCCTTTCCTGGTGACGACTCAGAGAGTTCCCTGGAACCACTGTCTGACTCACTTCTTCATTCCTGCAACATTCGCAGCCTTTCCTCTAACTTTCCCACTGTCAAACACCACCTTTCCTCCTCTAAACCTCACCTTCTCTTCTTGACAGAGACTCAGCTGTCTGAGGCAACTGACAGCAAACCCTTTTCTGTTTCCTCCTACTTTCTCGATAGGCTACTCATTTCAAAGCCAAAGGTGGCTGATGTGTATAGATGCGCAACGCTTTATCTTGCTCTCGTGTTCCTGAACTTGATTCTTCTGAATTTTCTACTCTCTTGCTTTGGCTTTCTTGTCATTCTCTGACTAAATATACCTGTGCTGTCTACTTATCACCTAATTCTACTGACTATGAAAAATTCTTCGATTATCTTACTTCTACGATGGAACAAATTCTATCCATTTCTCCTTTCTCTGAAATCTCCGTTCTAGGAGATTTCAGTGTTCACCACCACCTTTGGCTCTCCTTTCCTTTCACTGATCCACCTGGTGAACAAGCCTACATCTTTTCTTGAGTAGCTTGTACAGCAACCTACCCGTATCCCTGACCGCCTTGGAGAGAGTTCCAACATACTTGACCTCTTCCTTACAACTAATCCTTCTGCTTACATTATTAATCTTTCCTCTCGGTCGGGCTCCTCCGATCACAACCCTATTACCTTAACCTGTCCTATCACTCCAATACGGCCTGTGGACTCTCCAAAGAAACGTCGTATGTGGTATTTTGGAGCTGCAGACTGGGAGCTTTGCCATTGCACTTGACATCTCAAAGGCTTTCGATCGAGTCTGGCATAAATCTTTAACTTCCAAACTGCCCTCTTATGGTTCCTATCCTTCTATCTATAGCTTCCTTTCTGGTCGTTCTATAGCCGCTGTTGTAGACGGCCATCGTTCTTCTCCTAGATCTATCAACCGTTGTGTTCCTCAGGGCTCTGTCCTATCACCAGCTCACTTCCTTTTATTCATCAGTGACCTTCTAAGCCGTACATCTAACTCTATCCACTCGTATGCTGATAATTTCACCCTTCACCTTTCCATTTGGTTCCCACAACGTCCATCTCAGCAGTTACTTCAACAAACAAGGGATGAGGCTATGGCACACCTAATGTCTGACTTGGCACATATCTCTGACTGGGGTAAAAAATAATCTTGTTGTTTTTAATGCATCAAAAACTCAGTTTTTACACCTATCAAATTGACACAATCTTCCACAGGAATACCTACTAATGTTTAATAATATCCAGCTCAATCCTGCATCATCCTTGAACTTGCCTGGGGTTTCATTTACTCGGAATTTATCTTGGAAAGATCATATTGCATCTCTTGCAAAATCTCCTTCCAAGAGATTAGGCGTGTTAAGCTGACCCTGTACCTTCTTTACCCCTGCACAGTTGTTGACTTTATACATGGGTTTTATTTGCCCCTGTTTAGAGTACAACTCTCATGTGTGGGAAGACTCCCCACATACAACTCTTCTCAATATGATGGAGTCAAAGGCTTTTCGTCTCATTAACTCTCCTCCTCTTACTGACTCCCTTCAACCTCTGTCTCTTCACCGCAGTGTTGCATCTTTATCTCTTTTCTGTCGCTACTTCAATGGTCGCTGCTCTTGAGCTGTCTGCTTGCATCCCTCCACCTCTTCGACGGGTGCATAGCACCCGTCTAGCAACAAACTGTCATCCCTTTTCTGTCCAGCTCTCTATTGCAAGGTTTAACCGTTACTCTCAGTCCTTCATTTATGCAACAGGTCAAATCTGGAACTGTCTCCCTCTGTCTGTATTTCATACTTCGTATAATCTCCAGTCTTTCAATCACAGTGTGTCCAGGCATCTCGAAATGGACGGATCTTGAATTTGGCTCTCTTTTGTATTTTATTTTTTCTTGGAGGGAACGGTTTGTGGGCTCCTGGCCTTTGGTTCCTTCTTTCTTGCTTTTAAAATGTGAGCAGAGTGAAACATGAGTTCTGGACAAATGTGGAAGCACTCATGAAAAAGTTTGAGAGAAATGTGTGGGCGTTTTTGGTGGGAGATATGAATGGAAAAATAGGGAATGTGAAAGTGGATGGAGTAGTTGGTAAGTGGAGTGGTGGATGAGAATGGTAGTGATCTAATGGACCTTTGTGCAGGGAGGGGTTTGGTGATAGCCAATACCCTCCTTTGGCATAAAATCATCCACATGTGTACCTGGCAAATGATGAGAAGGGTGGGTGGTGAACTGAATGAAGGGAAGGCAATGACTGAAAAATATATGTGTGTGGATGAGAGAATGAGAAGGCATGTTCTGGATGAATGAGCATACAGAGGCTGAGGGAGTGGACTTTCTGATCACCACTTGGTGGTGATAAATGTCAAGGTACAAATATGATCGACAAATGGGAAAGAAAGGCAGAAGGAAGTACTCCATACAAAAAGGTCAGAAAGGTTGCAAAAGGATGACGAAACAGTATAGGAGAGAAGTGGAGGAGTGATTGGGTAACTGTGATTTGGATCAGATGTGGGAGGTGGAAGGTGTGTGCAGGATTTTCACAGAAGAAATCTGTGCATCACATGAGGTGGTGTGTTTGGTGAACTGAAGACAAAGGGGGTGCGAGGAAGAGTATGGTGGAATGAAGAGGTGAGACAAGCTGTTGCACAATAAAAGTAATCATACTGTAAGTGGATAGGAAGCAAAGGCATGGAGGAAGTTAAGAGATAGAATAGAGATTTACATGTTGAGAAAAAGAGGGAAGTGAAAAGATTAGTATGAGGGAGTGCAAGAAGTGAGTGCGTGAAGAATTTAATATAATCATGATTTTACCTATTTTCATAATTTTTGCATTTGATGACCTTTGACCCTTGACCTGGCCAATGTAGCACATAAGTGCACATAGAAAGTTGTAGTAGCAGTCAATGTCTATAAGCATGCAAAGTTTCATTGAATTCCATCAAGCCGTTAGGGAGCTAGGGGGTCATTATTGAAAACCGTTACTGGTTGCTTGGAATGTTGAGGCCAATTTTCACCCGGTTGCCATGCAAAAACTAGAGGAGAGAAGGAAAATGGATGGCCCACCTCGGATAAGGAATAACCTCAAGATCCTGTCTAAAGAAGTCTGAGCTTTCTATGCCCATTAGTAATGTTTCTACAGCTCAAAACGTGAAAAGTACGGAAAAAGCGTTTATTTCGGCTGTTGCTAGGCAACGAGTAGTTATCTTACAACCAAAGCCTTTCGGATACATCTAAGTCATAGGCTGGTGATCGTCTCTGAGTTTGGTCAGAATCGGTTATTTATAAAGGGTAGAAGTGCCTGCCACAATTAAACAAGAAACACAAAAAGAAAGAAACCCACCAAGGAAACGGGGTTAACAGTAAGGTCAGCATGAACTGGTATGGTCATGTGGAGAGAATGGATAACAACAGACTGGTGAAAAACGTATATCTGAGCGAATTTGAAGGAGGGAGGAGGCGAGGTAGGCCAAGGAGACGGTGGAGAGATATGGTGGATGAGTGTGTGAGAAAGAGAGGCTTGGAAGTCGGTGAGGCTAGGGAACTGACAAGAGATCGAGCTGGCTGGATGAATGTTGTGAGGAGAGGTGCATGATCAGGGATATGGTACCCCTTTTTAAACTGACAGCATCCGGATTGACTCTATCTGATACGTTTATGTGAAGCTACAAATCGTGGTGAATGTTTTTGGCGTTTCCGATAAAGCCAGAATTCCGGGGGCTTGAATGATGAGTGAATGGAAGCGTGGCCCATTGGATTGGGCAAATTTGGGCCGTCTGGACATTGCTACTCCTCACTTTGCCCCAGGGTGGGAAAGGAGGTCCAAATGATGATGAATGATGAATGATGATTATGAAGTGGCCAGTGAAGAAGCACTGTGGTGGGGATGTGGAAGTGATAGAAAGCACTAGGAGAAACGCACTGAGGTGGTTTGGCCACACACTAGATATGTAAATCCATCTTTGACACTTTACATACTAACAAAGCTCCAGGTCCAGATGGACTTTCACCAATTGTTTTGAAAAAGTGTTCCCCTGAACTTGCTCCTGTTCTAGCTTCAGACTATGCATAAGTACTTCTTCATTCCCTGATTCTTGGAGCAAAGCCAATATTCACCCAATTCCGAAGAAAGGAAGTTCCTCTGACCCCTCTGATTAGAGGCCAATAGCTGTCATGTCTTCTCTTGGTAAAGTATTGAAGTCTGTTATTAAAATGCACACAGATGAGCATCTTGAATCAAACAGTTTAATTAGTGAGGGTATGTTTTTTGTAACAAAAGATCCACTATTTATATACACAATATCCTGACTCATACCATCCACCAGTCAAATGACCAACATGGAGAAACTGATGCCGTAACCTTTGATATTTCTAAAGCAAATGACAGAGTGTGGTACCGTTCCCTGCTGTCCAAACTCCCTTGCTATGGTCTAGCATGTTTGGTTCCTCTGATATCCTCATATCTTTCATATCTTTGTGACAGAAGGATAAGAGTAAAAGCAGATAATGTATATTCCAATTTCTCTTGAGTAATGCCGGCGTGCCACGAGGATCAGTTATGGCTCCAATCCTATCCCTACTTCATATTAATGATCTCTTATCTGTCACCCATAATCTCATCTCTTAATATGTAGATGACTCAACACCTCGCAGTTCATTCATGCTATAACACCCAATCACAAAACTCAGTATCTCTAACTCACAACTCACTACAGCCATCTCCATACATCAAGACTTATCTGAGATTACTGAATGTGAACAAAATAACACTGTCTTATTTAATGCTTGTAAAACCAAATATATACAGTTTACTAATAGAAAGACATTGCCTGACGACCTTATTACCTTCAGTGCTACTAATATTTCTATTTCTAAAAATATTGAAATTCTCGGTGTTTCACTTAACAATGCCCTCAGTTGGAGCTTTCATGTTAGATCACTTACTAAAACCGTTTTAAAGAAACTTGGATTATTGTTCAGAGTCCGTAACTTCTTCACTGACGAGCATCTAGCTATAATTTACAAGTCATGTGCACTCTCAGCTAGAATATTGCCCACCCTTGTGGAATGGATGTGGAGAAGTAGCAATAACACGACTAGACAAAATTCAGAACAAAGCTGTTAAAATTATTAATAACCCTACTATTTCAAATGAACTACTTACCCTACAAGTAAGAAGAAATATTGCCTCCATTGCATTATTTTATAGATTCTTCTATAGCAAATGCTCAGACGAAGTTGCTTCCATTGTGTCACCTCTCCATGCCATCCCCCGTGTTACACGGGCATCTGGCAGCGCACATGACTGGACTGCCACACTGCCATAATGCAGATTATCTGCCTATCAGAATTCTTTGTTTCCCTGAAATGTATCTCTTTGCAACTCGCTTCCCCAGCATTGTTTCCACCTAAACTTCAACCTACAACTGTTCAAGTCGAACAATAACAGATTTTTTTTATGAATGGAGGACTCTTGAAATCTGGTGTATGGATAGTTTTTTTTTTTTTTTTTCATTTGTTTTTCCTTCCTCTGTTCTGTTATTTAAAGAAAATGTGGAGAGGATGGAGTGCAAGAGTCTAAAGAGCAGAGCATATGTAAGTGAGGTGGCGGGGGAGCAAGGGAGGAGGAGGAGGCCGAGGAGGAGATGTAGGGATGGAGTGGAGAGGTGTGGGTGAGAGGAGGGTGTAAGTTTGGGGGAGGGCAGCGAAATGGCAAGGGACATGGTGACGTGGAAGCGATTTGTTTGTTGCCACCTCTTATGGGATTGAGGAGTCTGGCTATAGATAGATAATAGATGGATAGATAGATAGATAGGAATTGGAAAATGTATTTTTATTAACCTCCTTCAGCCTGAGATATTTCCATGGTTCAAAGAAAAGTCTGGAGGGTAAAAAGACTAAAAAATAAGGAAAGTTTAGCAGCTACTGGAGATTATAGACCGTGTATGTATTATACAGGACATAAGCATATATATATATATATATATATATATATATATATATATATATATATATATATATATATATATATATATATGTGTGTGTGTGTGTGTGTGTGTCTGTATGTATGCATGTATGTCGCAGTGAGGGGATGTAAAACAATCTCCAGTAACCTATCTGAACTTGTATTGTATTATCGACCCAAATAATTCTCCAACTTTACAAATTACAATTTTTTCTTCGTTATACTCGTAACTTCCTCAATAGACCTAACTAAAGGTAGTGAGAATCCTTGTGTTTATTCTCTTCTTGCTTTCATGAAACTTTTCAGTACTACAGGCCCCCCTTCAGATGAATAAAAGCTTCTGAGGGCAGAAAAAAAATATCTGTGCTATCGGGCACTAGTTCTAGCTATAATATGCCCCATGACCAGAAATTTTTATTCATCAAAATGGAAATCCTATGCAAAGACCAGTAATTGATGAGTTCATAGACAAAAGGCAGCTCAGCACATTGCAGTTCCCCACAGAAACACCATTATATATTTGGCAGAGGAGATCGACCTCTGTTGTATAGAGCATTTCCCCACAGAAGCACCGTTCTATATTTGCCAGAGGAGAATCGGCCTCTGTTGTACAGAACACTGCGGCAAGTCCCCATTACACCGGTGTGGCCCTTCAGCAGAGTCAGCATGTTGAACTTCAGAGGACAGCTTAAGCAGATTTTAGGTATTCAGTGATGTGGCTGCGTACTACATCACAAAGCAGTAGTTGCTGATCAGACACAAAAAATTGACCCTTGCAGCTGCAGCCAGCGATCGCAGCCATCCCCGTGACTTTTGTGTAAACTCTCTCTTGTACACATTACTCTCTCCCAAGCAACGACGACATAGTTCCCCACATTCCACCTCAGCCTTCTCAGAAACTTTACCATTGAGGATTTCAGAGATTCTCTACTAAACTGGCACCAACATCACGTATTCAAACCAAAACAATAATCCAAAACAATCCTAAGTTTGTCAGAGATTCAGTAGATATTAACAAATCTATAGTAATAACTGGTATAGAAGAGGAAGAAGTAAAAAACAAGATCTCAAGAAACAAAAAGGAGATGGCAAATGTAATGAACATATTGAAAGAAGTGTCAGAGGAAATCTGTAGTAAAGACATAGAGGAACACAAAAGGCTAGGAAAATATAAGAAAAACAAATCAAGGCCCCTGAAAGTAACCTTCCAGAGTGTAAACACTGTGGAGGAAATACTGAAAAATGCAAACTTATGGTAAAAGAGGACTTCAAAAATGTATGGATAAAGAGATGCCTAACTGAGAAGGAACTTGGATTACTAAAGAAGAAGAGGGAGGAGGCAAAAACAAAGAATGAGGGAAGATCAGAGGAAGAGAAGAGCACATTTTTTTTTTTTTTTTACAAAATAATTGGACTGCAGGTTCGAAAGTGGTACATAAACAGCAGAGAATAAAAAGGAGAAAGGTAGTAGGCCCAAGTCATGACAAGTACCGGTATGTAAACAAGATGATTAAGTTGATGTACTCAAATGTAGATGAAATAGTATCTAAAGTACTAGAGATGAACGATTATATCAAAGAAAAGGAACCACATATTGTTTGCCAAACTGAAACATAGACAAAAGGATATCAAATGATACACTAAACCTAGAGGAATACAATATGTAGAGAAGAGATAGGAACTTAAAAAAAGGAGGAGGAATTATATTAACAAAGAAAAATCTGCAAGTCAAGGAAGTAGAACTAGATGTTCCATCACAGGTAGAACTGATCGCAGTAGAGATTAGTATGTCTGAAGGGAAAGTAATTGTGGCAAATTTCGCCATATCAAACATTTGTGAAAAAGGAGAATATAAAAATCTGGCAGAGAGTACAGTTCAAAGTTTAGGAGCATTACTACATAGAATGGAGGAAAAATATGAAAGAATTATACTAACTGGTGATTTCAATACAAATATAAACGGGAATACTCTAGATATAAAAAGCCAGGAAAGCTGTTGGGAACTAAAGCTCCTGGACCCTCTTCAGGAGTTTTTCCTAACGCAGCATGTAAAAGAAAGCACCAGAAAAAGAGGACTTGACATACCATCAGTACTAGATCTTATATTTACTAGGCAAGAAAATGATCTATCTATCTGTCTATTCCCAGATGCCACAGTCCCGTAAGGGGTGGCCATTTGACCTTGAGTTATTTGTTTTACAGGGAGGGGCACTAACCCTCCACCAACCAACTTGCTGACACGTAGGGAGCACGTATGGTTTTGTTAAATGGTTACCACCCAGAGTTGTAAATGGTTTCTTGGCTTACAGGAAACCATTTGGCTTGTCACTCAATGTAAAGCCACCTATAAAGGAAAGAAAAGCAATTAGAAATGACAGGAAAGATGAGAAAAAAAAGGAAGAGTGGAGGGCAGGCACAGAAAAAGAATTATAATGGCTAAGGAAGAAGTAGGCAGCACTACATCAAGTGAGTGGATGATGGTCGCCACCACCTACCACCAAGAAAATGATACTGACAATATAACGTATCACTCTCCATTCGGCAAAAGTGACCACGCAGTATTAAGTTACAACTTCAGTTTTTCATAAGAATGAAAGTTACAAAAACGCCTTAACTACAAAAAGTGTAACTCTCATGACCTAAAGAAATACTTCTTAGAAACAGATTTGCAATAAGAGCTTAGAGGACAAGATTTAAATGTCATATATGGAACATTATGAAATAGGAGTTCTGAAGTACATCCCACAGCACAAAGAGGCAGAAAAAAAAATAAAGAAATGGTTTATTACAGAATGTAATTAATCAAAAGAAAAAAGGGATTTGTTGTGGAATAAATACAGATGACACAATAATGAAAGTGGATATAACAACTACAAACAGGCAAGAAACGATTATACAAGAATAAGGAGGGAAGCCCAAAAACAGTTTGAGGAGGACATCGTAAATAAATGTAGTAATCAACCATAGCTATTTTACAGCTACACCCGAAGCAAAACCAAAGTAAAAAATAAAATACAATCCATTACGGATGAGGGGATCACCTACACACAAGAGAGGGATATTTGTGAAGCACTAAATAAGAATTTCCAATCAGTTTTTACAGAAGAAAAAAATTTTGAGAGGGATTATGTAGAACATGCATGCCCACACATACTACCGGATATACAAATATCAGAAAAAGAAATAGAGGAGGAGCTAAGTAAATTAGACAAAGGAAAGGAAATGGTCCTGACGAAATTTCATGTTGGGTGCTACATGAATGTGCAAAGGAGTTAAGGAAACCATTATTTTTAATTTTCAAGAAATCCTTGGGAAAAGATAAACTACCTGATAATTGGAAAAAAAAGCAAACATTGTTCCCTTATTCAAGAAAGGGAATAGACAAAATCCATTCAACTGCCGACCAGTATCACTAACCAGTGTTGTAAGCAAGGTATTAGAAAAGCTGATAAGAAAATTTTGGGTAAATCATCTAGAAGAACACAGTATGATAACAGAAAGACAGTTTGGTTTCAGAAAGGGAGAATCATGTGTTACCAATCTGTTGAGCTACTATGATAGAGTAACAGAAACATTACAGAACAGAGATGGATGGGTGGACAGTATCTATTTAGATTTCAAGAAAGCATTTTACAGAGTACAACACCAAATACTTTTATGGAAACTGTACCATCAAGGAGGAATCCAAGGCAAACTGTATTGTTGGTTGCAAGATTTTCTCAAAAAAAGGGAACTGAGAACAGTACTAAGGGGAAATTACTCATCATGGAGAGAAGTGACTAGCGGTGTTCCACAGGGCTCAGTGCTGGCACCAATTATGTTTCTAGTGTATATAAATGATATAGACAGTAACACTGGAAATGAAAGCTATCTAAATATGTTTGCTGATGCAAAAATACAAAGGAGAATTACTAACACAGACTCATGTAAAGAGCTACAAGAAGAATTAAACTTCATGAATGGAGGAATACATGGCAAATGGAATTCAGTGTGGAAAAGTGTCATGTAATCAAATCTGGTAAAAGTGGAAAAAGACCTGATTGGGATTATAAGTTAGGAAGCAAAACCCTACACACATCAGAAAAAGAGAAGGACCTAGGTGTGATAATCAATAACAGACTATTTCCGGCTGACCACATCAGTGAAAAGGTATGGAACATGTATACACTGGTTTCAAAGATGAGAATAGCATTCACATACATAAATGAAGACATGCTAAGAAAGATAATAACATCATTCATCAGTAAGGTGACCAGAGTCCCGCTTTTAGGC
>NC_136972.1:9291709-9304209 GCF_032717465.1 Coenobita brevimanus | reverse complement strand
TGTTTCTACAATATTATTAGGTCAGTACAATATTATCATGAATATTATGTCTATACAATATTATAATCAATATTATGTATTAATAGATTAGAGTGTGTCACTGATGAATGCTGTCGGAGGATCGCCAGCTGGCATGACCGAGCTATGTCAGGACTCCATATTATAATAATACAAACTCATAATAGATGGGAACACAAATGTGTAGTCTTAAAGGTAGTCAAGCTAGGTGGGAAGGGAAATGTGTTTGGGATTTCAGTGGGAAAGGATATGTGTCTGCATTTCTGTAAGGAATGCCAGACGTGCACTATGTCACCGGAAATACTACATACACACAGTCACACACGATATTCTAGAACAACCCCACATGTACAGTACACGTGACACTAGCTCTCTTGTATGAGAAGGAAGGGATTAGAGAGGCAGAAAGGGGCTAGCCATAGAACCAAGAGGTTGTGGAGAGAGGAAGAGAGAAGAGGGGTCTAGCGAAAACTTAGCTAGTAAATTACGTTCGTGTGTAATACATGCACTGCTCAACTTAAACTTTACCTCGAAGATAATAAACTACAGTCATGACCATGTATCCATCTTTAACTTCTCTCGTCCTTGACTACACAATAACTATAACCAAATCACAGGATTAACATATTATATGGTCACCATATCACAGAATAAAATATATAGCAAATCATGATATGAATTATGTAAAGTGAATAACATTAGGCAATGATATATTAGAATTTAACACTATAAGATATGCTATCCAAATTTCAATCTGAAATGTCGTAGTCCATGTGTTGTACTGTATATTCCCATGTTCCGGATATTTTTACGTCAGAGGATTTCAGGTACACCTGGGCTAGTTTTGAAGACATTTGAGGAAAATTCTTGTGAAAGCAATACTTTACTTGATTTTCAAATACTATAGCTGGGATATTGCAGTGATAAGGATGTCACAACAATGGAAATACTTTTTAGTAAGGAAATATTGCCTACCCTAGGTAAAAGCAAGACCTGTTTGACTTAAACCGTTGCCTTCACCTCGGTTATAATAATTATAATTATTTACTTTATTCACTATTGCTGAAAAATTATTTTTCCTTGAAAGGACGCATTGCAGTTTATTTTTTTTAATCTAACCCAGGGCAATAAGGAGTACTGAAACTTGAGTTTATAAATCCTTGCAATGAAAATGCATGTACTGTTTCTTTATCTTTTAATGTGTAATATCTTTCTCTTCAAATAATCTAATAACTCTTGATAATGCCAATATGGAAGTTATGAACTATGATTTATTTATGAAACTCTGCAGTTCATTACCCTTGACAATCGTTTAGGCCAAGGGTAGGCAACCTCCAGCCCACGGGCCAGATGTGGGCATTGAAGGTCTAGCATCCGGCCTGGCAACCTGGTCAGCATGAGCATAGCAATCTAGCCTGTGATAATGCGAGATGAGGGGAGCGCCAAGGTGCCAAATAGCATCAGAGGAGTAGACTGTAGCACCAGTCCAATAGGGCAGTACTCTGGAGGTGCAAGGCAAGCTGGTGATAGAGAGAGCTGGAGCTCCCGTTTCACCAGCCCTCAGGACTTGATCCTGACCATCCCCCTTTGCTGAACATTTTCATTGCATTCACTTACACAGAGAGTAGGCCAGCATGCCCTCTTAATACCTCTACCTTCAACTGTCTACGCCACACTACATGCACATAACATATCACACCTTCTATTTACTCTTTTTAGTAATGGCCGCTGCAATGTTACTATCAAAAGAGGTGGTACCTTGGATTGCCACCATCGGCAGGGTAGGGCTGGCTGCACAGGGTCCTCCCGGTCGCCATCAAGCGACTGTGCCGGCAGCGACTGTTGCTATTTCCGGTAATACAGGTCAGCAAAGAAGTGAAAGTGCGGTCTTATTCTTCACCAGCATCCGCTGCTTTGCCACAAATATAAACTCAGATCATTTTTTCCTTCAGTCCATATCCCCTTTGGCCCTTTTCCTCACAGAACCACAAATCTCACCCTCTACTGATATATCCCCATTTTGTTTTCCCGGTTACCATCTCCTTACAAACTTCCATAACAAGGGTAGCACCTGTTGTTATATCAAATCCCAATATGCAGTTGAGACTATTTTAAACTTCACTTCATCCAGTTTGGATTACTCATTGTATAAACTAAATTGTCAAAATATTAACAAATATATTTGTGTCGTTTATTGCTCCCCCAGTGCTTCTTCGGAACCCAGTGTATTTGATTCCATGTCCACACAGTTGAGTAACCTTAACCTTGCCCTTACCACCGATATTACCATTTTGGGTGATTTTAACATACATCATTTTCAATGGTTATTGCATTCTGCCGGGACTGACGATGCTGGTCTAGAGTGCGATTTGTTTGCAGAATCGTTTAATCTCAGTGAGCTGGTAAAGCAACCAACAGAATACCTGATAATTCTGACAATAATGCCCATCTCTTGGATTTATTCTTGACAAATAATCAAGGTCAATACAGGACAGAGGTACTGTCATCATTTGGATCCTCTGACCATAATCTCATCAATGCCTCATTAGTTAGCCCCCCCCCCCCAACTGCCCAGTTCTGATCCTGTCAGGGTGACCAGATGGCACTTTGATAGGGCAAACTGGGATGGATTTAGAAATTATCTTGCTGACATTCCATGGCAGTCTTTCTTCTCTAGTGATCCCAATTCTACCCAATCCCACATTTGCAACTTAATACTAGCTGGTATGGATTTATTCATACCAAGTCAACAGTTCACTAAAAGATCGAACTCTCCAAAATGGTTTGATAGCAACTGTGCCAGAGCAACAGCCCAAAAGTCATTAGCATATAACTCTTACTTACAATCAAAAACATCTGAATAACTCTCTCAATTTAAAATTGTTAGAAATCATGCAAAAGCTGTAATAAATCTAGCTAAATCAAACTTTCTTCAAAAGCAAGCATCAAAACTACTTAACAACCCTAATGACAATAGAATAATCTGGTCAACTCTTAATTCCTTCAGTAATAACTTTAACAAGTAATCTTCCATTCCCCCACTAAAATCTTCAGATGGCAACATTACAAATGACCTGCGTCGGAAAGAGGATATTTTTGCCAGTACATTTGCCAGAAACTCTACCATAGACGATACCAGCCAGAATGTCCCAATACTAGAACTTGACTCTCCCGAAATTGTCCCACTTAATATACAGACAAGATACGTAAAATCCATCCTAGACAATTTACCTACCAACAAAGCTCCAGGCCCAGATGGAATTCCGCAAATTGTTTTGAAAAAGTGTTCCCCTGAACTTGCCTCTGTTCTAGCTAAATTATTCAGACTATGCATACGTACTTCTTTATTCCCAAATTCATGGAAAGAAGCCAATATCCACCCAATTCCGAAGAAAGGAAGTTGCCCTGACCCCTCTGATTACAGACCAATAGCTGTCACATCTCGTGGTAAGGTATTTGGAACTTTCATTAATAAACACATTGTTAAACATCTTGAATCCAACAACTTAATTAGTGATAGACAATATGGTTTTTGCCACGAAAGATCCACCATTGACATACTCAATCTCCTAACTCATACCATCCATCAATCAATTGATCTACATGGAGAAACTCATGCAGTAGCTCTTGATATTTCTAAAGCTTTCAACTGAGTATGGCACTGTTCCCTGCTGTCCAAACTACCTTGCTATAGACTAAGGTCTTTTGTTCCTTTGATTTTTTTTAGTGACAGGAAAAAGAGTAAAAGTAGATGATGTATAATCAAATTTTCACTCAACGCCAGCATGCCGCAGGGGTCTGTTCTGGCGCCAACCCTATTCCTGGTTCATATTAAGGATCTATTATCTGTCACCCACAATCCCATCCACTCATACGCAGATAACTCAACACAACATAGTTCATTCGCACTCAGACACCCATTTACAAAGTCTAATATCTCTACCTCACAACTCAGTACAGCCATATCCATAAATCAAAACCTATCTACGATCAGTGAATGGGGACAAAACAACCTTGTGTCATTTAATGCTAGTAAAACTAAATAAATAACAATTTACTAATAGGCAGATATTGCGAGATTCGTACATTACTTTCGGTGCTACTAATATTCCCTCTCTAAAAGTAATAAAATTCTTGGCGTCTCACTTAACAATGCCCTCAGCTGGACCTCTCATGTTAGATCACTTGCTAAAACTGCTTCAAAGAAACTTAGATTAGTGTACAGAGTCTGTAACTTCTTCGCTGATGAGCAGTTAGCTATAATTTATAAGAATCATGTGTGGTCTCAGCTTGAATATTGCTCACTCTTGTGGAATGGATATGGAGATGTTGCATCAAAACAACTAGAAAAATTTCAGAACAAAGCTGTTAGAATTATTAACAACCCTGCCATTACAAATATACTACCTCCCCTGCAAGAAGGAATGTTGCCTCCCTTGCATTATTTTATAGATATTTTTTTGGCAAATGCTCAGACAAGGTTGCGTCCATGATGCCACCTCTCCATGCCTTCCCTCGTTCTTCACGGGCTTCTGGAAACGGTCATGACTGGAATGTCACTCAACCATATTGCAGAACTTATGCCTATCAGAATTCTTTCATTCCCTGAACTGCATCTCTCTGGAACTCGCTTCCTCAGAGTTATTTCCCTCCAAATTTCAACCCACAGCTGTTCAAGTCTAACTTTTACTAATATTTTATGAACAGAGGACACAAGTAATCTGGTGTATGGATTTTTTTTTATTCATTTGTTTTCCTTCCTCTGTTCTGTTATTAAAAAAAAATCTGCTGGCCACGGCCAGCAGATGCTATTTGGCAGCTCGGCGCTCCCCTCCTACCACGCAATACAATCTTTCCACCATCCTGCCAGACGCCAGTGTCCATAGGACTTCCGCACTGAGAGGAGGTATGTGTCATTCATAAGGTGGGTACACTTTTGCTGCACATCCATGTATATTAAAGTCACTTTTATGTTTTCATTTGTCACTCCGGCCCGGGGGCAGCTCCCCAAAGTCTAATCTGGCCCTCACTCTGAAAAGGTTGCCTGCCCCTGGTTTAGGCATTGAGAATACTATCTATCTATTGGCAGATGCCTTAATCCCATAAATGGTTGCCACAAACAAATCGTATCAGTGTTACCCTGGCCACGGCCATTTCACTGCCCTGCTCCCAACTCACACACCCCTCTCATGTACCTCTCCACTCAATACAAAGTCATTAAATAAGTGTTGGATTCCCAAAGGAGCTATGACTCTTGGCTCTGCGTTATACTATTTCTTTCTGAGATTATTCTTGTTGGGAAACTGGCCAAATGCAAATAAACAACTTTTCTCTGAGAAAATATTCATCTCCATTTGGGCATGTTGATGAGCCATTTAAAATAGCCTACTAAATTTCCCTGGTTTCTCACCTCTGCTGTCATTCAAGGAAACAACAGAAATGAAAGTAAATATAATAGCTTTAAATTATTCATTCATATTCTATAAGAAATTATTTTATAAACAATAATGATTGACCTTACACCATAGGCTGAAGGAAACCTTTGAGAAGATTTGAGTGTGTAACTGCAATACACCTTCCAGAAGATAGCATGAATTTCTGTATTTACTGCAATCAGTTATTCCTGTCCGAGGCTTATTGTTTGTTTTTTTAGTTAGTTGTTTTCCGGGGAGGTGGATGTGATAGGAAGCGTTATGAGGAACACACTGAGGTGGTTTGGCCATGTGGAGAGGATGGAGGGTGAAAGACTGACGAAGAGAGTGTATGTGAGTGAGGTGGAAGGGGAAAGAGGGAGGGGGAGGCCGAGGATGAGATGGAGGGATGGGGTGGAAAGGTATATGAGAGAGGGGGGTGTGAGTTGGGAGCAGGGGAGTGAAATGGCGGGGGACAGGGCGACTTGGAGGCGATTTGTTTGTGGCCACCCCAAACGGGATTGAGGCGTCTGGCAATAGATAGATAGATAGTTATTCCTGCCTAATTCTTGATTATGCATGCTGAGTGGGTCACATGGATCCTTTCCAGGCTGCAAGAGGTATTGCACCAGTCAATCTACCACTGGCCACTACTGAGTGAGGAGAATGCCCTGTTTCGAATAATCCACTTCCACCACCATTCAATCAGGCAGAGAAACAAGACCAGCCACCCAAATGGCACCAAATATTGACCAGTAACAACTCTGGCAGCATTTCCAAAGGGGAGTAGGTGGAAGTGAGTACAAAACTGCTATAATTGGAACACATGGCCCTGCTCACACTTGGGTGCCCACACTCTTTGACCTCAAAAAACACCTCTTGAGCTCATTCTCCCTGCATCCCTGGATCTCCTATGGATCTCTAGTTTGATTTAGAAGTCAGTAGAAAGCTTGAATTTTACTTGACTAAAATTTAACCCACCCACTTAACCCGCAACATATATATTCGTCAGGCCCAGCCTGTGCACAAAATGCCAGCAACTTATATAAACATCATTGATTTGAAATATTTGCCAAAATTAAAACATTCAATATTGGTTCGAGATATTTGCTTGCAATACTCCTACATCTGTTTAGGCCTAATAACCATGCTATGAGTTATCACCATGTCCCTCTTCCCACACAGGGTCTCACCAACTCAGTCCCACTTTGTGAGTGAGTGAGCACCATGGTGCATCACAGTATTCCCTGACACTAGGTTAACGGGCTCTTGAACATCCCGTATAATGGAGAAAGTGATTCTCCAATTGATGATGATGATGCTGATCAAGACTACGTCCAACCTGAGTGGGAATCAAGCAACGAGGACAAGATTCCATCCACAAGAAAGGCGAGATATAAGACTGTCTGCATGGCTGTATATCACCCTGCACCACAACCACATCCCATCTCACTACACAGCTCTCGCTCCATGGACAATTCCTTTAGTGATAAGGAATATGAGGTCGACCCTTCAGGTGCACATCGGCTGCCTTCATGGGTAGGATCGCCCAGGATAATCCAGAGGAGTGGTGAAAAATTATTTAAATAAGATTACAAGGTGAGCAGTGCTTTGTTCTATTCACGTGGTGCCCGACGATACCTGCCACCTCCAGCCTATGCCACACTGCCTTTCCCTAACTCAGCACCTCCACCACCTTAACCACCCCGTGCTCTCTCCCGACACCCTCCCCACACTTTCTCCTCACAGCCTCAAACGGTGGGGAAAGGAGCAAAAGGTAAAGTAAAAGAGAAGGGAAAAGGCAAGGGGAAGAAAAGTGCAAGTTGTGGGGAAAGTGAGGAGGCAAACTCTATTCCCCAACCTCCTCTCCAGCCTACTACCGAATTTCCTCCCTATCCCGATGACGGTGACAGAGGTGGACCCATTGACGATGAGGTGAATCTGAATGTGGGGATGAAGTCATGTGGGAGTGGGAAAATGGAAGCAAATTTGTTCCCAGCATTTATCCCTTCACAGGCAGGGTGTACTGTGCCGGAGCTGACTCCCACCTCCAGGAGAATGGATTTCTTCAAGGATTTTTTTTATAAGGGAGCTAATATTGAAAATCATTCTCTTGTCTAATACCTATGCCGCCTTCTACCAACGTGTGGAAGTCCCACCTCAAAGAGAATGGATTTCTTCAAGAATTTTTTTTACTAGGGAGCAAATATTGAGAATCATTCTCTTGTCTAACACCTATACCGCCTTCTACCAACATGCAGAATGTTATGTGCAGTTGTGCCTAATCCCATGCTTTGAGGAATATCACACTCTTCTCCACTTCTAAATGTTAGAAACCTGTGATGTATGCAAAAAGACACCTATGAGTGTTACTGAAATGTGTATATGAATTTGTGTAGGATATTTCATAAGTAACCATGATGTATATATAAATTTGTATCATTGAAATCATAATGTTAAGTGCAGTGTAAGTAGGCTATTTCATATATAACTTGTGTAATGCGTCTTGCGTGTGTGAAAAAAGACACACGCAGTGAGTACAACATGCAAGAATAATTCGTTTTGCAGAAAAAAACACACAAATGTAAAATAAATATGTGTGGGCAAATACTTATGTGAAAACTAGAAAATCCAATAATGTGAACATTATCGGAAAAATGCCACTCATTCGAATGTCATAATGTGCCCCCGCACATTATTATGCTTGGGGACAGTTTTTGCATCATCTTTTTGCATCTTCCGAGAGTGTCCCTAGGTCGATTTTGGGATACTTACACCATGAAAAGAAAACAAGGATCTACCTCAACTCGCTGGGTGTTGGCAGTGGCTCATTGAGAAAGAATCAAACCTCATGAAATATCGACCTTTTAGGCCTTTGTGAATACTTTTATGGTTACATTCCCCATGCTTTTCTCATCATTCCTATCTCACAAAAAAGAAAAGGTCAAAAATTGGCTGGCATTGTGGTGCCAAGTGAAGGTCCCAAAGTTGGCTGGCTTGTGTCAAATAGGTTAAGTGTGTTTGGTTAGGTATCTAAGTGGTGAACAAAAACAGCTTAGAGATAACTACCGTAAAAAATTCTTGTATGTGCCACAGTATGGACATGGGATAAAACACTTTCTGCTGCCTAAGAGTTACAGCGTGGTTATTGAACCCCTTTTCTTTTCAGTCCTACAATACTGAAAAATATTGCTGAGTTGTCATACCAGATAAATCTCTGCAAATTATATCTGAATGTCTCCAAGTAATATTCCTGAAATTTCAATTATATCTGTATTTTATGCGAATTGCCTATTATCGTAACCAGCTAATATCTTCATAAAATTTTGAATATACAGATACTTTGGTACTTTTACTTCTTATGGTTTCTATTGGTGTTTTACAAAATAAGTTATATCTTGTAAAGATAGAAGGAAGAGTACATGCATTATCACAGACCAAAAAATCTTTCTTGATACTCTGTCATCACTTCTTGGGGCGACTGTACAAGTCAACAAGAAAGCTATGTTGCTTCCCCCCCCCCCCTCTCTCTCTCTCTCTCTCAGATATACATGAGTGATGACCAGAGAATATATATATATATATATATATATATATATATAATATAAATGACAAAATGAAACTGAAAAAAGAAAAAAAATCTGAAACGTGACTTCTGCGAAAACGATAACGAGTAAAAAAAGATGACTGAATATAATAAAAAACTGGAGAATATTACGAAAATGAGAGAAATGATACAATCTATCACTTTGAAAGCGCTGGGATTGATAAAAAATATGACGGACATCAAATGGATGAGTGGAAGTAACACGAAAGCCATAAAAAATACTTTAGAATATTAGGCAAACTTAAGAGAAAGCGAAAATGGAAAGGAATCCGAGATTAGTTAAACAAAAACAAAATGAAAAGAAAGCCATGTATTGGCCATGCCACGTTGGAGTACACCGCTTCCCGTCCGGTCAGTCAGCGAAGCTAAGCAACGTTGGGTCTGGTTAGTACTTGGATGGGTGACCGCCTGGGAACACCAGATGCTGTTGGCATCCCTACGTGTCAAGTGGGGTTGGTGAAGGGGGGATTAGTGCCCCTCCCTGTAAAACAATTGACTCTAAGCCATTGGCCACCCCGTCTGGGATACATGGCGTCTGGCAATACGAATGAATGATGAATGAAAAGAAACAAATGCCAGTGTGTTGAAATGACTTGCATGGAAACGTGTATCGATTCTATGTGTATTCTGGTGTTGGAGTCATGAGTGTCAATGTGTCGATTTGACAAGTGATGAGCATGGTTCACAGAATCCTTGGAGTCAGTTTTCCAAAGCTAGCAACTTTACGATTTTTAAGTTATGTGTCTCGACTGTTTCCCAAGCTAAAAATTTTACAGTTTTCTACTTTTGTGTCTCGACTGTTCCCCAAGCTAACAACTTCACGATTATCAGTTTTGTGTCGCGACTGTTCTGGTTTATCTGAACTGGACACAAACAGGAAGAACAAGAATACACAAAAACAATGAAAAATAAAACGAACAAGAAAAAAAAAACTAATAATAAATAGATTTGCACAACTGTACTACGAGATACAAATGTACGAGCAATACGACAATGAATAAAAAGAAAGTGAAAACTTAAGCAAACATGAAAAAACCAGACATTACAACCTAAAAAAGAAAATAAGACATATGAAATGAAGACGTAAAAAGTACTTAACACAGTACATATTAAAATGTAGATGAGGAGTTACGACATTACATCCAGATTAAATTATGACAGGAAATTATCTAACATGATCTCTCTCTCTCTCTCTCTCTCTCTCTCTCTCTCTCTCTGTACTAGCATGGGAACCCGGCGCTATGCCGGCCCTAATAGGCGAACACTAATCCTATTTGTTCTAGTTCAATCTTCCTTTCTACTCCAAGAAAGACCATGTGTACTATTCACCCACAGAAGTTTCGTTCCTTTCCTGATGGGCGATTTGATAAATGTGGCAACATTCTCCCCCTCCACACCCCAACCCTCCTTTCCGTCTCCCCCAATTGTTTCCGATGTTTATGAAACGGATTGTGAAGCATTCAAAACAACTGACTTTACAACATACCATTAACCGCTTTGAGATTCCGGCGACGTGAAATCGCGTCATCATAAATCCAACTGTTGAGATCTGATGACTCGAATTCAGGTCACACGAAACAATATTTTTTGCATGTCTTCCATCTCTTATCTGGGCTTGTTCCACATACACTACCCCTGTTTATCCTTTTCCAGCTATTTGTTTTTTACAGTGATGAGCACATCAGACAGACAGTGATGAATAATAAATACGTTTTTACCATGAATAATATCGATATTACCAGCGAGAATATTTGCCTGTGTGACAGTGAGAGCATGATGTTGATGCGCCAACTGGAAGTATAACTTTCCGTCAGCCTAATCTTCAGGGATAAATAGCATAAAATGCCGTAACCATTATATCCAGTCAAAAGGGAATTTACTGTGTAGATTAACGTGGTGCAATCTAGAATTCATGTGAATCTGAAACTTATTTTTATATAAATATTTTTCTACGGAAGGGTATGCGATTTTTCCTTATCGGCTAACTTCAACTCGTCCTACTGGCGTTTTATATGTCATTTTAATCAATTTAAATGATACTAGCATAAAGAGCAGTTGATCAATCTTTACCGTGACACCCAAATTATTACTTTACCATGAATAGAAAACGTGTAGGAAGCGTTTTTTATATAAATTTACTTCACAGAGAGTGCAACACGGCGTGAAAACTTAAAAAATGTCTTATCAATTTACTTTCTCGTTTTTCTCTCGTGAAAACCAACATAGCCAATATTGCCATATCCTATATATATCAATAGAAAGGGAATTTACCATAGATGGAGAAGGTGCTATCAAATTTCAAGTAACTGTAACACTTTTTTTTTTTACTTTTTTTTCGGGAACAGTGTGCGATTTTTCCTTTTCAGTTTAACTTCCAAACTCGGCCTTTTTTTTTTTTTTTTTATGCGAGGAAAGAAGGGAACCAAAGGCCATGAGCCCGCAGAAACAGTTCCCTCCAAGAGAAAAACAAAATACAATAGAGAGCCAAATTCAAGATCCGATCGTTTTGAGATGCCTGGACACACTACGTTTGAAAGACTGGAGATCATAGGCAGCAGGAAATACAGACAGAGGGAGACAGTTCCAGAGCTGACCTGTTGCATAAATGAAAGACTGGGAGTAACGGTTAACTCTTGCATTAGAGAGTTGGACAGAAAAGGGATGTAGAGTTTGCTACACAGACGGGTTGCTACGCGCCCGTCGTAAGAAGGTGGAGTGAATGCAAGCAGACAGGTTCAGGAGGAGCATTGACCATTAAAGTAGCGATAGAAAAGAGATAAAGATGCAACAGTGCGGCAAAGAGACATAGGTTGAAGGGAGTCGAGTAAGAGGAGGAGAGTTAATGAGACGAAAAGCCTTTGACTCCACCCTATTGAGAAGAGCTGTATGTGGGGAGCCCTCCCCATTACACATGAGAGTTAGTAGCTCCACACAGGGGCGGATAAAGCCCCTGTATAGAGCGTCAACAATTGTGCAGGGGTAAAGAAAAGAGCGGAGTCGGCTTAGCACACCCAATCTCTTGGGAAGCAGATTTTACAAGAGATGTAATATGATCTTTCCAAGATAAGTCCCGAGTAAATGAAACCCCAAGCATGGTTCAAGGATGATGCAGGATTAAGCTGAATATTATTAAACATTAGTGGGTATACCTGTGGGAAAGATTTTATCGGGTTGATAGGTGTAAAGACACTGAGTCTTAGATGCATTAAAGACAACCATATTATTTTTACCCCAGTCAGAGATATGAGCCAAGTCAGACATTAGGTGTGCCATAGCCTCATCCCTTGTTTCTTGAAGTAACTGTTGAGATGGGCGTTGCAGGAACCGAATGGAAAGGTGAAGGGTGGAGTCATCAGTGTATGAGGTGGATAGGGTTAGATGTACAGCTTAGAAGATCAGTGATTTGACACCTAAAAAAGGAGATCAATGAGGGGATTCAACTTCCAGTTCACCAAGCAATACGT